>NW_027513254.1:65961-121516 GCF_048772815.1 Callospermophilus lateralis | reverse complement strand
AAATTCATCTATCTGTATAGGAGAGAACAGAGGGAAACCTAAAAATATAAACTGCTAGTGTAAATGAATGCTTCAACCTAGAAGAACAAAATGTGTTGAGTCAAGTAGGATTTGTGTACCGATCATTACCACCAAGTATCATCAAGATTGGGTGAAAAAATATTTGCTGGTATTTCGAAAACTCGTGATTTCTTAGAAGCTTGCAACCCCTCTCAATGAAAGGGCTTTTCTACAGTCTGTGCCTAAGGCTACGTGAAGAGGAAACAAACCATTGAGACAAAACTGAGAACTCCTTTATTTTGCCAAGTTACAAGGAGCTACTACAAACCATGTTGGATTAAGAGTTCCAATTTCATCTATCTATAAAGGGGAGAGAACAAAGTGAAACCGAAAAATAAAAACTGCTACTGTAAACGAACGCTTCAACTGAGAAGAACAAAATTTGGTGAGCCAAGTGGGATTTGTGTACTTGTCATTACCACCACTTATCATCAAGATTGGGTGAAAAATTATTTGCTGGTATTTCGGAAACTCATAATGTATTGGAAGCTTGGCAACCCCTTTCAATGAAAGTGCTTTTCCACAGTCTCTGCTTAGGGCTACTTGAAGAGGAAAGAAATCCTAGAGACAAAACTGAGAACTACTTTTTTTGTCAAGTATCAAAGAGCTACTACAAACCATGTTGGATTTAGAGTTCCAAATTCAGCTATCTAAATAGGAAAGAACAGAGGGAAACCTAAAAATATAAACTGCTACTGTAAACGAACGCTTCAAACTAGAAGAACAAAATTTGGTGAGCCAAGTGGGATTGGTGTACTGATTATTACCACCAAGTATCATCAAGATTGGGTGAAAAAATATTTGCTGGTATTTCAGAAACTCGTTATTTCTTAGAAGCTTGGCAACTCCTCTTAATGAAAGTGCTTTTCCACAGTCTGTGCCTAGGGCTACTTGAAGAAGAAACAAACCATAGAGACAAAACTGAGAACGGCTTTATTTGGTCAAGTTTCAAAGAGCACTACAAACCTTGTTGGATTTAGTGTTCCAAATTCATCTATCTATATAGGAGAGAACAAAGTGAAACCTAAAAATAAAAAGTGCTACTGTAAACGAACGCTTGAACCGAGAAGAATAAAATTTGGTGAGCCAAGTGGGATTTTTGTACTTGTCATTACCACCACTTATCATCAAGATTGGGTGAAAAAGTATTTGCTGGTATTTCGGAAACTCGTAATTTCTTGGAAACTTGGCAACCCCTTTCAATGAACGTGCTTTTCCACAGTCTCTGCTTAGGGCTACTTGAAGAGGAAAGAAATCCTAGAGACAAAACTGAGAACTACATTTTTGTCAAGTTTCAAAGAGCTACTACAAAACAAGTTGGATTTAGAGTTCCAAATTCATCTATCTATATAGAAGAGAACAGAGTGAAACTTAAATATAAAAACTGCTACTTTAGACGAACGCTTCAACCTAGAAGAACCAAATGTTATGAGCCTAGTGGGATTGGTATGCTGATCATTACCACCAAGTATCATCAAGATTGGGTGAAAAATATTTGCTGGTATTTCGGAAACTCGTAATTTCTTGGAAGCTTGGCAACTCCTTTCAATGAAAGTGCTTTTCCACAGTCTCTGCTTAGGGCTACTTGAAGAGGAAACAAATCATAGAGACAAAACTGAGAACTACTGTTTTTTGTGAAGTTTCAAAGAGCTAGGACAAACCATGTTGGAATTAGAGTTCCAAATTCAGCTATCTATATAGGAGAGAACAGAGGGAAACCTAGAAGTATAAACTGCTACTGTAAACGAACCCTTCAAACTAGAAGAACAAAATTTGGTGGGTCAAGTGGGATTTCTATACCGATCATTTCCACCAAGTATCAACAAGATTGGGTGAAATAAGATTTGCTGGTGTTTCGGAAACTCGTTATTTCTTCAAAGCTTGTCAACCCTTTTCAATGAAAGTGCTTTTCCGGAGTCTCTGCTTATGTCTACTTGAAGAAGAAACAAATCATAGAAACAAAACTGAGAACTCCTTTAATTTGTCAAGTTTTCAAAGAGCTACTACAAACCATGTTGGATTTAGAGTTCCAAATTCATCTATCTATATATGAAAGAACAGAGGAAAACCTAAAAATATAAACTGCTACTGTAAATGAACGCTTCAACCTAGAAGAACAAAATTTGGTGAGTCAAGTGGGATTTGAGTACCGATCTTTACCACCAAGTATCATCCAGATTGGGTGAAAAAATATTTGCTGGTATTTCGGAAACTCGTAATTTCTTGGAAGCTTGGCAACCCCTCTCAATGAAAGTGCTTTTCCACAGTCTGTTCCTAGGGCTACGTGAAGAGGAAACAAACCATAGAGACAAAACTGAGAACTCTTTAATTTTTTTTAGTTTCAAATAGCTACTACAAACCATGTTGGATTTATATTTCCAAATTCATTTATCTATATAGGAGAGAACAAATTGAAACCTAAAAATAAAAACTGCTGCTGTAAACGAGCGCTTCAACCGAGAAGAACAAAATTTGTTGAGCCAAGTGGGATTTGTGTACTTGTCATTACCACCACTTATCATCAAGTTTGGGTGAAAAAGTATTTGCTGGTATTTCGGAAACTCGTAATTTCTTGGAAGCTTGGCAACCCCTTTCAATGCAGTGCTATTCCACAGTATCTGCTTAGGGCTACTTGAAGAAAAAGAAATAATAGAGACAAAACTGAGAACTACTTTTTTTGTCAAGTTTCAAAGAGCTAGTACAAACCATGTTGGATTTAGAGTTTCAAATTCAGCTATCTATATAGGAGAGAACAGAGAGAAACCTAAAAATATAAACTGCTACTGTAAACGAACGCTTCAATCTAGAACAAAATTTGGTGAGCCAAGTGGGATTTGTGTCCTGATCATTACAACCAAGTATCACCAAGATTGCGTGAGAAAACATTTGCTGGTATGTCGGAAACTCGTAATTTCTTGGAAGTTTTGCAAACCTTTTCAATGAAAGTGCTTTTCCACAGTCTCTGCTTAGGGCTACTTGAAGAGGAAACAAACCGTAGAAACAAAACTGAGAACTACTTTATTTTGTAAAGTTTAAAAGAGCTACTACAAACCATATTGGATTTAGAGTACCAAATTCATCTATCTATACAGGAGAGAACAGAGTGAAACCTAAATATAAAAACTGCTACTGTAGACGAACGCTTTAACCTAGAAGAACAAAATTTGGTGAGCAAAGTGGGACTTGTGTACTGATCATGACCACTAAGTATCATGAAGATTGGGTGAAAAAATATTTGCTGGTATTTCGGAAACTCGTTATTTCTTAGAAGTTTGTAAACCCCTCTCAATGAAAGTGCTTTTCCACAGTCTGTGCCTAGGGCTACTTGAAGAGAAAACAAACCATAGAGACAAAACTGAGAACTACTTTATTATGTCAAGTTTCAAAGAGCTACTACAAACCATGTTGGATTTAAGTTCCAAATTCATCTATCTATATAGGAGAGAACAGAGTGAAACCTAAAAATAAAAATTGCAACTGTAAAGGAACCGGTCAACCTTGAAGAACAAAATTTGGTGTGCCAAGTAGGATTTGTGTACTGATCATTACAACCAGGTATCATCAAGATCGGTGAAAAAAATATTTGCTGGTATTTCGGAAACTCGTATTTTCATAGAAGCTTTGCAACCCCTCTCAATGAAAGTGCTTTTCCACAGTCTGTGCCTAGGGCTACTTGAAGAGGAAACAAACCAAAAAGAGAAAACTGAGAACTACTTTATTTTGTCACGTTTCAAAGAGCTACTAAAAACCATGTTGGATTTAGAGTTCCAAATTCATCTATCTATATAGGAGAGAACAGAGTGAAACCTAAATATAAAAACTGATACTGTAGAGAAACGCTTTAACCTAGAAGAACAAAATTTGGTGAGCCAACTGGGATTTGTGTACTGATCATTACCACCAAATATTATCAAGATTGGGTGAAACAATATTTGATGGTATTTCGGAAACTCGTTATTTCTTAGAAGCTTGGCAACCCCTCTCAATGTAAGTGCTTTTCCACAGTCTGTGCCTTGGGCCACTTGAAGAGGAAACAAACCATAGAGACAAAACTGACAACTCCTTTATTTTGTCAAGTTTCAAAGAGCTACTACAAACCATGTTGGATTTAGAGTTCCAAATTCATCTATCTATATAGGAGAGAACAGAGGGAACCCTAAAAATATAAACTGCTACTGTAAACGAACGCTTCAACCTAGAAGAACAAAATTTGGTGAGCCAAGTGGGATTTGTGTACTGATCATTACCACCAAGTATCATCAAGATTGGGTGAAAAAGTATTTGGTGCTATTTCAGAAACTCGTAATTTCTTGGAAGCTTGGCAACCCCTTTCAATGAAAGTGCTTTTCCACAGTCTCTGCTTAGGGCTACATGAAGAGGAACCAAATCATAGAGACAAAACTGAGAACTACTTTATTTTGTAAAGTTTCTAAGAGGTACTACAAACCATGTTGGATTTAGAGTTCCAAATTCATCTATCTATATAGGACAGAACAGAGAGAAACCTAAATGTAAAAACTGCTACTGTAGAAAAACGCTTCAACCTAGAAGAACACAATTTGGTGAGCAAGTGAGATTTGTGTCCTGATCATTACCACCAAGTATCATCAAGACTGGCTGAAAAAATATTTGCTGGTATTACTGAAACTCGTTATTTCTTAGAAGATTGGCAACCCCTCTCAATGAAAGTGCTTTTCCACAGTCTGTGCCTAGGGCTTCTTGAAGAGGAAACAAACCATATAGACAAAACTGAGAACTCCTTTGTTTTGTCAAGTTTCACAGAGCTACTACAAACCCTTTTGGATTTAGAGTTCCAAATTCATCTATCTATATAGGAGAGTGAACGCTTCACCCTAGAAGAACAAAATTTGGTGAGCCAAGTGGGATTTGTGTACTTGTCATTACCACCACGTATCATCCAGATTGGGTGAAAAAGTATTTGCTGCTATTTCGGAATCTCGTAATTTCTTGGAAGCTTGGCAATCCCTTTCAATGAAAGTGCTTTTCCACAGTCTCTGCTTAGGGCTACTTGAAGAGGAAACAAATCAAAGAGACAAAACTGAGAACTACTTTATTTTGTCAAGTTTCAAAGAGCTAATACAAACGATGTTGGATTTAGAGTTTCAAATTCATCTATCTATCTATATAGGAGAGAACAGAGGGAAACCTAAATATAAAAACTGCTACTGTAGACGAACGCTTGAAGCTAGAAGAACACAATTTGGTCAGCCAAGTGGGATTTTTGTCCTGATCATTACAACCATGTATCATCAAGATTGGGTGAAAAAATATTTGCTGGTATTTCGGAAACTCGTAATTTCTTAGAAGTTTCTCAACCCCTCTCAATGAAAGTGCTTTTCCACAGTCTTTGCCTACGGCTACGTGAAGAGGAAACAAACCATAGAGATAAAATTGAGAACTAGTTTATTTTCTCAAGTTTCAAAGAGGTACTACAAACCATGTTGGATTTAGAGTTCCAAATTCATCTATCTATATAGGAGAGAACAGAGTGAAACCTAAATATAAAAACTGCTTCTGTAGAGAAACGCTTCAACCTAGAAGAACAAAATTTGGTGAGCCAACTGGCATTTGTGTACTGATCATTACCACCAAATATGATTAAGATTGTGTGAAAAAATATTTGATACTATTTCGGAAACTCGTTATTTCTTAGAAGCTTGGCAACCCCTCTCATGAAAGTGCTTTTCCACAGTCTGTGCCTAGGGCTTCTTGAAGAGGAAACAAACCATATAGAAAAAATGAGAACTCCTTTGTTTTGTCCAGTTTCACAGAGCTAGTAAAAACCCTTTTGGATTTAGAGTTCGAAATTCATCTATCTATATAGGAGAGAACAGAGTGAAACCTAAAAATAAAAAATACTACTGTATACGAATGCTTCAACCTAGAAGAGAAAAATTTGGTGAGCCAAGTGGGATTTGTGTACTGATCATTACCACCAAGTATCATCAAGATTGGGTGAAAAAATATTTGGTGGTATTTCGGAAACGCGTTATTTCTTAGAAGCTTTGCAACCCCTCTCAATGAAAGTGCTTTTCCACAGTCTGTGCCTAGGGCTACTTGAAGAGGAAACAAATAATAGAGACAAAACTGAGAACTCCTTTATTTTGTCAAGTTTCAGAATGCTACTACAAACCATTTTGGATTTAGAGTTCCAAATTCATCTATCTTTATAGGAGAGTACAAAGGGAAACTTAAAAATAAAAACTGCTACTGTAAATGAACGCTTCAACCTAGAAGAACAAAACTTGGTGAGCTAAGTGGGATTTGTGTACTTGTCATTCCACCAGGTATCATCAAGATTGGGTGAAAAAATATTTGCTGGTATTTCGGAAACTCGTGATTTCTTGGAAGCTTGGCAACCCCTTTAAATGAAAGTGCTTTTCCACAGTCTCTGCTTAGGGCTACTTGAAGAAGAAAACAAACCATAGAGACAAAACTGAGAACTACTTTGCTTTGTCAAGTTTCAAAGAGTTACTAAAAACCATGATGGATTTAGAGTTCCAAATTCATCTATCTATATAGAAGAGAACAGAGTGAAACCTTGTTATAAAAACTGCTAATGTAGACGAACGCTTCAACCTAGAAAAACTCAATTTGGTGAGAAAAGTGGGATATGTGTACTGATCATTACCACCACGTATCATCAACATTGGATGAAAAAATATTTGCGTGTATTTCAGAAACTCGTGTTTTTTAGAAGCTTGGCAACGCCTCTCAATGAAAGTGCTTTTCCACAGTCTGTGCCTAGGGCTTCTTGAAGAGGAAACAAACCATAGAGACAAAATTGAGAACTGCTTTATTTTGTCAAGTTTCAAAGAGCTACTACAAACCATGTTGTATTTAGAGTTCCAAATTCATCAATCAATATAAGAGAGAACAGAGTGAAACCTACATATAAAAACTGCTATTGTAGACGAACGCTTCAACTTAGAAGAACACAATTTGTTGAGCCATGTCGGATTGGTGTACTGATCATTACCACCACGTATCATAAGGATTGGGTGAAAAAATATTTGCTGGTATTTCGGAAACTCGTTATTTCTTAGATGCTTGGCAACCCCTCTCAATGAAAGTGCTTTTCCACAGTCTGTGCCTAGGGCTACTTGAAGAGGAAACAAACCATAGAGACAAAACTGAGAACTCCTTTATTTTGTCAAGTTTCTAAGAGCTAATACAAACCTTGTGGGATTTAGAGTTCCAAATTCATCTATCTATATAAGAAAGAACAGAGTGAAACCTACATATAGAAACTGCTACTGTAGACGAACGTTTCAAGCTAGAAGAACACAATTTGGTGAGCCAAGTGGGATTTGTGTACTGATCATTACCACTACGTATCATTAAGATTTGGTGAAAATATATTTGGTGAAAATATATTTGGTATTTTGGAAACTCGTTATTTCTTAGAAGCTTGGCAACCCCTCTCAATGAAAATGCTTTTCCACAGTCTCTGCCAAGGGCTAATTGAAGAGGAAACAAACCATAGAGACAAAACTGAGAACTACTTTATTTTGTCAAGTTTCAAAGAGCTACTACAAACCATGTTGGATTTAGAGTTCCAAATTCATCTATCTATATAGGAGAGAACAGAGTGAAACCTAAATATAAAAACTACTACTGTAGAGGAACGCTTCAAACTATAAGGTCAAAATTTGGTGAGCCAAGTGGGATTTGTGTATTGATCATTACCACCACATAGCATCAAGATTGGGTGAAAAAATATTTGCTGTTATTTCTGAAACTCGATATTTCTTAGAAGGTTGGCAACCCCTCTCATTGAAAGTACTTTTCCGCAGTCTGTGCCTGGGGCTACTTGAAGAGGAAACAAACCGTAGAGACAAAACTGAGAACTCCTTTATTTATCAAGTTTCAAAGAGCTACTACAAACCATGTTGGATTTAGAGTTCCAAATTCATCTGTCTATATAGGAGAGAACAGAGTGAAACCTAAAAATAAAAACTGCTACTGTAAACGAACGCTTCACCCTAGAAGAACAAAATTTGGTGAGCCAAGTGGAATTTGTGTACTTGTCATTACCACCATGTATCATCCAGATTGTGTAAAAAATATTTTCTGGTATTTCGAAAATTCGTAATTTCTTGGAAGCTATGCAACCCATTTCAATGAAAGTGGTTTTCCACAGTCTCTGCTTAGGGCTATATGAAGAGGAAACAAACCATAGAGACAAAAGTGAGAACTAATTTTTTTGTAAAGTTTCAAAGAGCTACTACAAACCATGTTGGATTTAGAATTCCAAATTCATCTATCTATACACCAGAGAACAGAGGGAAAATTAAATGTAAAAACTGCTACTTTAGACGAACGCTTAAACCTAGAAGAACAAAATTTTTTGAGCCAAGTGGGATTTTTGTACTGATCATTGCCACGAAGTATCAACAAGATTGGGTGAAAAAATAGTTGCAGGTATTTCGGAAACTCGTTATTTCTTAGAAGCTTGGCAACCCCTCTCAATGAAAGGGCTTTTCCACAGTCTGTGCCTAGGGCTACTTGAAGAGGAAACCAACCATAGAGACAAAACTGAGAACAACTTTATTTTGTCAAGTTTCAAAGAGCTACTACAAACCATTTTGGATTTAGAGTTCCAAATTCATCTATCTATATATGAGAGAACAGAGTAAAACCTAAAAATAAAAACTGCTACTATAAACGAATGCTTCAACCTAGCAGGACAAAATTTGGTGAGCCAAGTGATATTTGTGTACTTGTCATTACCACCAGTATCATCCAGATTGGGTGAAAAAATATTTGCTGGTATTTCGGAAACTCGTAATTTCTTGGAAGCTTGGCAAACCCTTTCAATGAAAGTGCTTTTCCACAGTCTCGGCTTAGGGCTACCTGAAGAGGAAACAAACCATAGAAACAAAACTGAGAACTAATTTTTTTGGAAAGTTTCAACGTGCTACTACAAACCAAGTAGGATTTAGATTTCCAAATTTATCTATCTATATAGGAGAGAACAAAGGGAAACCTAAATATAAAAACTGCTACTGTAGACGAAAGCTTAAAACTAGAAGAACACAATTTGGTGAGCCAAGTGGGATTTGTGTACTGATCATTACCACCACGTATCATCAAGATTGGGTGAAAAAATATTTGCTGGTATTTCGGAAACTCGATATTTCTTAGAAGCTTGGCAACCCCTCTCAATGAAAGTGCTTCTCCACAGTCTGTGCCTACGGCTTCTTGAAGCGGAAACAAACCATAGAGACAAAACTGAGAACTCCTTTATTTTGTCAAGTTTGAAAGTGCTACTACAAACCATGTTGGAGTTAGAGTTCCAAATTTATCTATCTATATAGGAGAGAACAGAGTGAAACCTACAAATAAAAAGGGCTACTGTAAACAAACGCTTCACCCTAGAAGAACAAAATTTTGTGAGCCAAGTGGGATTTGTGTACTTGTCATTACCACCACGTATCATCCATATTGGGGAAAAAATATTTGCTGGTATTTCGGAAACTCGTAATTTCTTTAAAGGTTTGCAACCCATTTCAATGAAAGTGCTTTTCCACAGTCTCTGCTTAGGGCTACTTGAAGAGGAAACAAACCATAGAGACAAAACTGAGAAACTTTTTTGGTAAAGTTTCAAAGATTTACTACAAACCATGTTGGATTTAGAGTTCCAAATTCATCTATCTATACAGGAGAGAACAGAGGGAAATTTAATATAAAAACTGCTACTTTAGATGAACGCTTAAACCTAGAAGAACAAAATTTGGTGAGCCAAGTGGGATTTTTGTACTGATCATTACCACGAAGTATCAACAAGATTGGGTGAAAAAATATTTGCTGGTATTTCGGAAACTCGTTATTTCTTAGAAGCTTGGCAACCCCTCTCAATGAAAGTGCTTTTCCACAGTCTGTGCCTAGGGCTACTTGAAGAGGAAACAAACCATAGAGACAAAACTGAGAGCTACTTTATTCTGTCAAGTTTCAAAGAGCTACTACAAACCATGTTGGATTTAGAGTTCCAAATTCATCTATCTATATATAGAGAACAGAGTGAAACCTAAATATAAAAACTGCTACTGTAGACGAACTCTTCAACCTAGAAGAACAAAATTTGGTGAGCCAACTGGGATTTGTGTACTGATCATTACCACCAAATATTATCAAGATTGGGTGAAAAAATATTTGATGGTGTTTCGGAAACTCGTTATTTCTTAGAAGCTTGGCAACCCCTGTCAATGTAAGTGCTTTTCCACAGTCTGTGCCTTGGGCCACTTGAAGAGGAAACAAACCATAGAGACAAAACTGACAACACCTTTATTTTGTCAAGTTTCAAAGAGCTACTACAAACCATGTTGGATTTAGAGTTCCAAATTCATCTATCTATATCGGAGAGAACACAGGGAACCCTAAAAATATAAACTGCTACTGTAAACGAACGCTTCAACCTAGAAGAACAAAATTTGGTGAGCCAAGTGGGATTTTTGTACCGATCATTACCACCAATTATCATCAAGATTGAGTGAAAAAGTATTTGCTGCTATTTCAGAAACTCGTAATTTCTTGGAAGCTTGGCAACCCCTTTCAATGAAAGTGCTTTTCCACAGTCTCTGCTTAGGGCTACATGAAGAGGAACCAAATCATAGAGACAAAACTGAGAACTACTTTATTTTGTAAAGTTTCTAAGAGCTACTACAAACCATGTTGGATTTAGAGTTCCAAATCCATCTATCTATATAGGACAGAACAGAGAGAAACCTAAATGTAAAAACTGCTACTGTAGAAAAACGCTTCAACCTAGAAGAACACAATTTGGTGAGCAAGTGGGATTTGTGTCCTGATCATTACCACCAAGTATCATCAAGACTGGCTGAAAAAATATTTGCTGGTATTACTGAAACTCGTTATTTCTTAGAAGATTGGCAACCGCTCTCAATGAAAGTGCTTTTCCACAGTCTGTGCCTAGGGCTTCTTGAAGAGGAAACAAACCATATAGACAAAACTGAGAACTCCTTTGTTTTGTCAAGTTTCACAGAGCTACTACAAACCCTTTTGGATTTAGAGATCCAAATTCATCTATCTATATAGGAGAGTGAACGCTTCACCCTAGAAGAACAAAATTTGGTGAGCCAAGTGGGATTTGTGTACTTGTCATTACCACCACGTATCATCCAGATTGGGTGAAAAAGTATTTGCTGCTATTTCGGAATCTCGTAATTTCTTGGAACCTTGGCAACCCCTTTCAATGAAAGTGCTTTTCCACAGTCTCTGCTTAGGGCTACTGGAAGAGGAAACAAATCAAAGAGACAAAACTGAGAACTACTTTATTTTGTCAAGTTTCAAAGAGCTACTACAAACCATGTTGGATTTAGAGTTTCAAATTCATCTATCTATCTATATAGGAGAGAACAGAGGGAAACCTAAATACAAAAACTGCTATTGTAGACGAACGCTTCAAGCTAGAAGAACACAATTTGGTGAGCCAAGTGGGATTTGTGTCCTGATCATTACAACCATGTATCATCAAGATTGGGTGAAAAAATATTTGCTGGTATTTCGGAAACTCGTAATTTCTTAGAAGTTTCTCAACCCCTCTCAATGAAAGTGCTTTTCCACAGTCTGTGCCTACGGCTACTTGAAGAGGAAACAAACCATAGAGACAAAACTGAGAACTACTTTATTTTCTCAAGTTTCAAAGAGGTACTACAAACCATGTTGGATTTAGAGTTCCAAATTCATCTATCTATATAGGAGAGAACAGAGTGAAACCTAAATATAAAAACTGCTACTGTAGGGCTGGGGATGTGGCGCAAGCGGTAGTGCGCTCGTCTGGCATGCGTGTGGCCCAGGTTCAATCCTCAGCACCACATACCAACAAAGATGTTGTGTCTGCTAAAAAACTAAAAAAATAAATAAATACGTAAAAAAAAAAAACAAAACAAAAAACTGTTACTGTAGAGAACGCTTCAACCTAGAAGAACAAAATTTTGTGAGCCAACTGGGATTTGTGTACTGATCATTACCACCAAATATTATCAAGATTGGGTGAAAAAATATTTGATGGTATTTCGGAAACTCGTTATTTCTTAGAAGCTTGGCAACCCCTGTCAATGTAAGTGCTTTTCCACAGTCTGTGCCTTGGGCCACTTGAAGAGGAAATAAACCATAGAGACAAAACTGACAACTCCTTTATTTTGTCAAGTTTCAAAGAGCTACTACAAACCATGTTGGATTTAGAGTTCCAAATTCATCTATCTATATAGGAGAGAACAGAGGGAACCCTAAAAATATAAACTGCTACTGTAAACGAACGCTTCAAACTAGAAGAACAAAATTTGGTGAGCCAAGTGGGATTTTTGTACCGATCATTACCACCAAGTATCATCAAGATTGAGTGAAAAAGTATTTGCTGCTATTTCAGAAACTCGTAATTTCTTGGAAGCTTGGCAACCCCTTTCAATGAAAGTGCTTTTCCACAGTCTCTGCTTAGGGCTACATGAAGAGGAACCAAATCACAGAGACAAAACTGAGAACTACTTTATTTTGTAAAGTTTCTAAGAGCTACTACAAACCATGTTGGATTTAGAGTTCCAAATTCATCTATCTATATAGGACAGAACAGAGAGAAACCTAAATGTAAAAACTGCTACTGTAGAAAAACGCTTCAACCTAGAAGAACACAATTTGGTGAGCAAGTGGGATTTGTGTCCTGATCATTACCACCAAGTATCATCAAGACTGGCTGAAAAAATATTTGCTGGTATTACTGAAACTCGTTATTTCTTAGAAGATTGGCAACCCCTCTGAATGAAAGTGCTTTTCCACAGTCTGTGCCTAGGGCTTCTTGAAGAGGAAACAAACCATATAGACAAAACTGAGAACTCCTTTGTATTGTCAAGTTTCACAGAGGTACTAGAAACCCTTTTGGATTTAGAGTTCCAAATTCATCTATCTATATAGGAGAGTGAACGCTTCACGCTAGAAGAACAAAATTTGGTGAGCCAAGTGGGATTTGTGTACTTGTCATTACCACCACGTATCATCCAGATTGGGTGAAAAAGTATTTGCTGCTATTTCGGAATCTCGTAATTTCTTGGAAGCTTGGCAACCCCTTTCAATGAAAGTGCTTTTCCACAGTCTCTGCTTAGGGCTACTTGAAGAGGAAACAAATCAAAGAGACAAAACTGAGAACTACTTTATTTTGTCAAGTTTCAAAGAGCTACTACAAACCATGTTGGATTTAGAGTTTCAAATTCATCTATCTATCTATATAGGAGAGAACAGAGGGAAACCTAAATACAAAAACTGCTATTGTAGACGAATGCTTCAAGCTAGAAGAACACAATTTGGTGAGCCAAGTGGGATTTGTGTCCTGATCATTACAACCATGTATCATCAAGATTGGGTGAAAAAATATTTGCTGGTGTTTCGGAAACTCGTAATTTCTTAGAAGTTTCTCAACCCCTCTCAATGAAAGTGCTTTTCCACAGTCTGTGCCTACGGCTACTTGAAGAGGAAACAAACCATAGAGACAAAACTGAGAACTACTTTATTTTCTCAAGTTTCAAAGAGGTACTACAAACCATGTTGGATTTAGAGTTCCAAATTCATCTATCTATATAGGAGAGAACAGAGTGAAACCTAAATATAAAACTGCTACTTAGAGAAACGCTTCAACCTAGAAGAACAAAATTTGGTGAGCCAACTGGGATTTGTGTACTGATCATTACCACCAAATATGATCAAGATTGTGTGAAAAAATATTTGATAGTATTTCGGAAACTCGTTATTTCTTAGAAGCTTGGCAACCCCTCTCAATGAAAGTGCTTTTCCACAGTCTGTGCCTATGGCCAATTGAAGAGGAAACAAACCATAGAGACAAAACAGAGAACTCCTTTGTTTTGTCAAGTTTCAAACTGCTACTACAATCCATGTTGGATTTAGAGTTCCAAATTCATCTATCTATATAGGAGAGAACAGAGGGAACCCTAAAAATATAAACTGCTACTGTAAACGAACGCTTCAAACTAGAAGAACAAAATTGGGTGAGCCAAGTGGGATTTGTGTACCGATCATTACCACCAACTATCATCAAGATTGGGTGAAAAAATATTTGCTGGTATTTCGGAAATTCTTTATATCTGGGAAGCTTGGCAACCCCTTCAATGCAAGTGCTTTCCCACAGTCCTGCCTAGGGCTACTTGAAGAGAAAACAAACCATAGAGATAAAACTGAGAACTACATTATTTTGTCAAGTTTCAAAGAGCTACTACAAACCATGTTGGATTTAGCATTCCAAATCCATCTATCTTTATAAGAGAGAACAGAGTGAAACCTAAATATAAAAACTGCCACTGTAGACGTACGCTTCAACCTAGAAGAACACATTTGGTGAGCCAAGTGGGATTTGTGTACGGATCACTACCACCACGTATCATCAAGATCGGGTGAAAAAATATTTGCTGGTATTTCGGAAACTCGTTATTTCTTAGATAATTGGCAACCCCTCTCAATAAAATTGCTTTTCCACAATCTGGGCCTATGGCTACCTCAAGAGGAAACAAACCATAGAGAAAAAAATGAGAACTACTTTATTTTGTCAAGTTTCAAAGAGATACTACAAACCATGTAGGATTTAGAGTACAAAATTTATCTATCTATACAGGTGAGAACAGAGTGAAACCTAAATATAAAAACTGCTACTGTAGACGAACGCTTCAACATAGAAGAACAAAATTTTGTGAACCAAGTGGGATTTGTTTACTGATCATTACCACCAAGTATCATCAAGATTGGGTGAAAAAATATTTGCTGGTATTTCGGAAACTCGTTATTTCTTAGATAATTGGCAACCCCTCTCAATAAAATTGCTTTTCCACAATCTGGGCCTATGGCTACCTCAAGAAGAAACAAACCATAGAGAAAAAAATGAGAACTACTTTATTTTGTCAAGTTTCAAAGAGATACTACAAACCATGTAGGATTTAGAGTACCAAATTTATCTATCTATACAGGTGAGAACAGAGTGAAAAATAAAAATAAAAACTGCTACTGTAAACGAAGGCTTTACCCTAGAAGAACAAAATTTGGTGAGCCAAGTGGGATTTGTGTACTTGTCATTACCACCACGTATCATCCAGATTGGGTGAAAAAGTATTTGCTGCTATTTCGGAAACTCGTAATTTCTTAGAAGCTTGGCAACCCCTTTCAATGAAAGTGCTTTTCCACAGTCTCTGCTTAAAGCTACTTGAAGAGGAAACAAATCATAGAGACAAAACTGGGAACTCCTTTATTTTGTCAACTTTCAAAGAGATACTAAAACCCATGTTGGATTTAGAGTTCCAAATTCATCTATCTTAATAGGAAAAAACAGAGTGAAACCTAAATATAAAAACTGGTACTGTAGACGAACACTTCAACCTAGAAGAACCAAATTTGGTGAGCCAAGTTGGAGTTGTGTACTGATCATTACCACCGAGTATCATCAAGATTGGGTGCAAAAATATTTGCTGGTATTTCGGAAACTCGTTATTTCTTAGAAGCTTGGCAACCCCTCTCAATGAAAGTGCTTTTCCACAGTCTATTCCTAGGGCTTTGAAGAGGAAACAAACCATAGAGACAAAACTGAGAACTACTTTATTTTGTCAAGTTTCAAAGAGCTACTACAAACCATGTTGGATTTAGAGTTCCAAATTCATCTATCTATATAGGAGAGAACAGAGGGAAACCTACAAATAAAAACTGCTAATGTACACGAACGCTTCAACCTAGAAGAACAAAATTTGGTGAGGCAAGTGGGACTTGTGTACTGATGATTATCATCAAGTATCATCAAGATTGGGTAAAAAAATATTTGCTGGTATTTCGGAAACTCGTTATTTATTAGAAGCTTGGCAATCCCTCTGAATGAAAGTGCTTTTCCACAGTCTGTGCCTAGGGCTACTTGAAGAGGAAACTAACTATAGAGACAAAACTGAGAACTCCTTTATTTTTTCAAGTTTCAAAGTGCTACTACAAACCATGTTGGATTTAGAGTTCCAAATTCATCTACCTATATAGCAGAGAACAGAGGGAAACCTAAAAATATAAACTGCTACTGTAAACGAAAGTTTCAATATAGAAAAACAAAATTTAATGAGCCAAGTGGGATTTGTGTACCAATCATTACCACCAATTATCATCAAGATTGGGTGAAAAAATATTTGCTGGTAATTCGGAAACTCATTATTTCCTGGAAGCTTGGCAACCCCTTTCAATGAAAGTGCTTTAACAGTCTGTGCCTAGGTCTAGTTGCAGAGAAAACAAACCATAGAGACAAAACTGAGAACTACTTTATTTTGTCAAGTTTCAAAGAGCTACTACAAACCATGTTGGATTTAGAGTTCCAAATTCATCTATCTATACAGGAGAGAAAAGAGTGAAACCTAAATATAAAAAAAGCTACTGTAGACGAACACTTCAACCTAGAAGAACAAAATTTGGTGAGACAAGTGGGACTTGTGTACTGATCATTGCCACCAAGGATCATCAACATTGGGTGAAAAAAAATTAGCTGGTATTTCGGAAAGTCGTTATTTCTTAGAAGTTTCTACACCCCTCTCAATGAAAGTGCTTTTCCACAGTCTGTGCCTAGGGCTACTTGAAGAGGAAACAAACCATAGAGACAAAACTGAGAACTCCTTTGTTTTATCAAATTTCAAAGAGCTACTCCAAACCATTTTGGATTTAGGGTTCCAAATTCATCTATCTATATAGGAGAGAACAGGGTGAAACCTAAAAATAAAAACTGATACTGTAAACGAACGCTTCACCCTAGAAGAACAAAATTTGGTGAGCCAAGTGTGATTTGTTTACTTGTCATTACCAACACGTATCATCCAGATTGGCTGAAAAAGTATTTGCTGCTATTTCGGAATCTCGTAATTTCTAAAAGCTTGGCAACCCCTCTTAATGAAAGTGCTTTTCCAAAGTGTGTTCCTAGGGCTACTTGAAGAGGAAACAAACCATAGAGACAAATCTGAGAACTGCTTTATTTTGTCAAGTTTCAAAGAGCTACTACAAACCATGTCGGATTTAGAGTTCCAAATTCATCCATCTATATAGGAGAGGACAGAGGGAAACCTAAAAATATAAACTGCTACTGTGGACGAACGCTTCAACCTAGAAGAACACTATTTGGTGAGCCAAATGGGATTTGTGTACTGATCATTACCACCAAGTATCATCAAGATTGGGTGAAAAATATTTGCTGGTATTTCGGAAACTCGTTATTTCTTGGAAGCTTGGCAACCCCTTTCAATGAAAGTGCTTTTCCACAGTCTGTGCCTAGGGCTACTTGAAGAGGAAACAAACCACAGAGACAAAACTGAGAACTCCTTTATTCTGTCACGTTTCAAAGAGCTACTACAAACCATGTTGGATTTAGAGTTCCAAATTCATCTATCTATATTGGAGAGAACAGAGTGAAACCTAAAAATAAAAACTGCTACTGTAAATGAACGCTTCAACCTAGAAGAACAAAATTTGTTGAGCCGAGTGGGACTTGTGTACTGATCATTACCACCAAGTATCATGAAGATTGGGTGAAAAATATTTGCTGGTATTTCGGAAACTCGTTATTTCTTTGAAGCTTGGCAACCCTCTCAATTAAAGTGCTTTTCCAAAGTCTGTGCCTAGGGCTACTTGAAGAGGAAACAAACCATAGAGACAAAACTGAGAACTCCTTTATTTTGTCAACTTTCAAAGAGCTACTAAAACCCATGTTGGATTTAGAGTTCCAAATTCATCTATCTATATAGGAAAAAACAGAGTGAAACCTAAAAATAAAAACTGGTACTGTAGACGAACGCTTCAACCTAGAAGAAAAGAATTTGGTGAGCCAAATGGGATTTGTGTACTGATCATTACCACCACGTATCATGAAGATTGGGTGAAAAAATATTTTCCGGTTATTTCCAAAACTTGTTATTTCTTAGAAGATTGGAAACCCCTCTCAATGAAAGTGCTTTTCCAATGTCTGTGCCTAGGGCTACTTGAAGAGGAAACAAACCATAGAGAAAAAACTGAGAGCTACTTTAGTTTGTCAAGTTTCAAAGAGCTACTACAAACCATGTAGGATTTAGAGTTCCAAATTCATCTATCTATATATAGAGAACAGAGTGAAACCTAAATATAAAAACTGCTACTGTAGACGAACGCTTCAACATAGAAGAACACAATTTGGTGAGCCAAGTGGGATTTGTGTACTGATCATTACCACTACGTTTAATCAACATTGGGTGAAAAAAAATTTGCTGGTATTTCGGAAACTGGTTATTTCTTAGAAGCTTGGCAACCCCTCTCAATGAAAATGCTTTTCCACAGTCTGTGCCTAGGGCTTCTGAATCGGAAACAAACCATAGAGACAAAACTGAGAACTCCTTTATTTTGTCAAGTTTCAAAGAGCTACTACAAACCATGTTGGAGTAAGAGATCAAAATTCATCTGTCTATATAGGAGAGAACAGTGTGAAACCTAAAAATAAAAACTGCTACTGTAAACGAATGCTTCACCCTAGAAGAACAAAATTTGGTGAGCCAAGTGGGATTTGGGTACTTGTCATTACCACCACGTATCATCAAGATTGGGTGAAAAAAAAATTCCGTGTATTTCGGAAACTCGTTATTACTTGGAAGCTTGGCAACCCCTTTCAATGAAAGTAGTTTTCCACAGTCTGTGCCTAGGGCTACTTGAAGAGGAAACAAACCAAAGAGACAAAACTGAGAACTCCTTTATTCTATCACGTTTCAAAGAGCTACTACAAACCATGTTGGATTTAGAGTTCCAAATTCATTCATCTATATAGGAGAGGACAGAGGAAACCTAAATATAAAAACTGCTACTGTAGATGAACGCTTCAACCTAGAAGAACAGAATTTGGTGAGCCAAATGGGATTTGTGTACTGATCACTACCACCACGTATCATCAAGATTGGGTGAAAAAATATTTTCCGGTTATTTCTGAAACTTGTTATTTCTTAGAAGATTGGAAACCCCTCTCAATGAATGTGCTTTTCCAATGTCTGTGCCTAGGGCTACTTGAGGAGGAAACAAACCATAGAGGCAAATCTGGGAACTCCTTTATTTTGTCAAGTTTCAAAGACCTACTACAAACCATGTCGGAATTAGAGTTCCAAATTCATCTATCAATATAGGAGAGAACAGAGTGACACCTAAAAATAAAAACTGCTACTGTAAACGAACGCTTCAACCTAGAAGAACAAAATTTGGTGATCCAAGTGGGATTTGTGTTCTGATCATTACCACCAAGTATCATCAAAATTGCGTGAAAAAATATTTGCTGGTATTTAGGAAACTCGTTATTTCTTAGAAGCTTGGCAACTCCTCTCCTTGAAAGTGCTTTTCCACAGTCTGTGCCTAGGGCTACTTGAAGAGGAAACAAACTATAGAGACAAAACTGAGAACTCCTTTATTTTTTCAAATTTCAAAGAGCTACTACAAACCATGTTGGATTTAGCATTCCAAATTCATCTATCTTTATAGGAGAGAAGAGAGTGAAACCTAAATATAAAAACAGCTACTGTAGACGTACGCTTCAACCTAGAAGAACACAATTTGGTGAGCCAAGTGGGATTTGTGTACTGATCATTACCACCACGTATCATCAAGATCGGGTGAAAAAATATTTGCTGGTATTTCGGAAACTCGTTATTTCTTAGAAGATTATCAACCCCTCTCAATGAGAGTGCTTTTCCAAAGTCTGGGCCTAGGGCTACCTCAAGAGGAAACAAACTATAAAGAAAAAACTGAGAACTACTTCATTTTGTCAAGTTTCAAATAGATACTACAAACCATGTTGGATTTAGAGTACCAAATTTATCTATCTATACAGGAGAGAACAGAGTGAAACGTAAATATAAAAACTGATACTGTAGACGAATGCTTCAACAGAGAAGAACAAAATTTGGTGAACCAAGTGGGATTTGTGTAGTGATCATTACCACCAAGTATCATCAAGATTGAGTGAAAAAATATTTGCTGGTATTTCAGAAACTCGTTATTTCTTAGAAGCTTGGCAACCCCTCTCAATGAAAGTGCTTTTCCACAGTCTGTGCCTAGCGCTACTTGAAGAAAAAACAAACCATAGAGACAAAAAGAGAACTCTTTATTTTGAGAAGTGTCAAAGAGCTACTACAAACCATGTTGGATTTAGAGTTCCAAATTCAGCTGTCTATATAGGAGAGAACAGAGGGAAACCTAAAAATATAAACTGCTACTGTAAACGAACTCTCCAACCCAGAAGAACAAAATTTGGTTAGTCAAGTGGGATTTGTGTACCGATCATTACCACGAAGTATCATCAAGATTGGTTTAAAAAATATTTGCTGGTATTTCAGAAACTCGTTATTTCTTGGAAGCGTGGCAACCCCTTTCAATGAAAGAGCTTTTCCACAATCTCTGTTTAGGGCTACTTGAAGAGAAAAAAACCATAGAGACAAAACTGAGAACTACTTTTTTTTTGTCAAGTTTCAAAGAGCTACTACAAACCATGTTGGATTTAGAATTCCAAATTCACCTATCTCTATAGGAAAGAACAGAGTGAAACCTAAATATAAAAACTGCTACTGTAGACTAACGCTTAAACCTAGAAGAACAAAATTTGGTGAGCCAAGTGGGAATTGTGTACTGATCATTAGACCAAGTATCATCAAGATTGGGTGAAAAAATATTTGCTGGTATTTCGGAAACTCGTTATTACTTAGAAGGTTGGCAACCCCTCTCAATGACAGTGCTTTTCCACAGTCTATGCCTAGTTCTTCTTGAAGAGGAAACAAACCATATAGATAAAACTGAGAACTCCTTTGTTTTGTCAAGTTTCAAAGAGCTACTACAAACCGTTTTGGATTTAGAGTTCCAAATTCATCTATCTATACAGAAGAGAAGAGAGTGAAAAATAAAAATAAAAACTGATACTGTAAACGAACGCTTTACCCTAGAAAAACAAAATTTAGTGAGCCAAGTGGGATTTGTGTACTTGTCATTACAACCACATATCATCCAGATTGGGTGGAAAATTATTTGCTGATATTTCAGAAACTCGTTAGTTCTTGGAAGATTGGCAACCCCTTTCAATGAAAGTGCTTTTCCACAGTCTCTGCTTAGGACTACTTGAAGCGGAAACAAACCATAGAGACAAAACTGAGAACTCCTTTATTTTGTCAAGTTTCAAAGAGCTACTACAAACCATGTTGGAAATAGAGTTATACAATTCACCTATCTATATAGGAGAGAACAGAGGAAACCTAAATATAAAAAATGCTACTGTAGACGAATGCTTTAACCTAGAAGAACAAAATTTGGTGAGCCAAGTGGGAATTGTGTACTGATCTTTACCACCAAGTATCATCAAGTTTGGGTGAAAAAATATTTTCTGGTATTTCGGAAACTCGTTATTTCTTAGAAGCTTGGCAACCCCTTTCAATGAAAGTGCTTTTCCACATTCTCTGCTTAGGGCTACTTGAAGAGGAAACAAACCATAGAGACAAAACTGAGAGCTACTTTATTCTGTCAAGTTTCAAAGAGCTACTACAAACCATGTTGGATTTAGAGATCCAAATTCATCTATCTATATATAGAGAACAGAGTGAAACCTAAATATAAAAACTGCTACTGTAGACGAACACTTCAACCTAGAAGAACACAATTTGGTGAGCCAAGTGGGATTTGTGTATTGATCATTACCACTACGTATAATCAACATTGGGTGAAAAAAAATTTGCTGGTATTTCGGAAACTGGTTATTTCTTAGAAGCTTGGCAACCCCTCTCAAAGAAAGTGCTTTTCCACAGTCTCTGCCAAGGGCTAATTGAAGAGGAAACAAACCATTCGGACAAAACTGAGAACTCCTTTATTTTGTCAAGTTTCAAAGAGCTACTACAAACCATGTTGGAATTAGGGGTTCAAATTCACCTATCTATACAGTAGAGAATAGAGTGAAACCTAAATACAAAAACTGCTCCTGTACACGAACGCTTTAACCTAGAAGAACCAAATTTGGTGAGCCAAGTGGGACTTGTGTACTGATCATTACCACCAAGTATCATGAAGATTGGGTGAAAAAATATTTGGTGGTAATTCGGAAACTCGTTATTTCTTCGAAGTTTGTAACCCCCTCTCAATGAAAGTACTTTTCCACAGTCTGTGCCTATGGATAATGAAGAGGAAACAAACCATAGAGACAAAACTTAGAACTGCTTTATTTTGTCAAGTTTCAAAAGCTACTACAAACCATGTTGGATTTAGAGTTCCAAATTCATCTATCTATATAGGAGAGAACAGAGTGAAACCTAAAAATAAATACTGCTACTGTAAACGAACATTTCAACCTAGAAGAACAAAACTTGGTGAGCTAAGTGGGATTGTGTACTTGTCATTCCACCACGTATCATCAAGATTGGATGAAAAAATATTTGCTAGTATGTCGGAAACTCGTAATTTCTAGGAAGCTTGGCAACCAATTTCAATGAAAGTGCTTTTCCACAATCTCTGCTTAGAGCTACATGAAGAGGAAACAAACCATAGAGACAAAACTGACAACCCCTTTATTTTGTCAAGTTTCAAAGAGCTACTACAAACTATGTTGGATTTAGAATTCCAAACTCCTCTATCTATATAGGAGAGAATAGAGGGAACCCTAAAAATAAAAACCGCTACTGTAAACGAACGCTTCAAACTGGAAGAAGAAAATTTGATGAGCCAAGTGGGATTTGTTTACTGATCATTACCACCAAGTATCATCAAGATTAGGTGAAAAAATATTTGCTGGTATTTCGTCAACTCGTTATTTCTTAGAAGCTTGACTACCCCTCTCAAAGAAAGTTCTTATACACAGTCTGTGCTTAGGGCTATTAAAGAGGAAACAAACCATAGATACAAAATTGAGAACTCCTTTATTTTGTCAAGTTTCAAAAAGCTACAACAAACCATGTTTGATTTAGTGTTCCAAATTCATCTATCTATATAGGAGAGAACAGACAGAAACCTAAAAATATAAACTGCTACTGTAAACGAAAGCTTCAAACTAGAAGAACAAAATTCAATGAGCCAAGTGGTATTTGGGTACCGATCATTACCACCAAGTATCATCAAGATTGGGTGAAAAAATATTTGCTGGTATTTCGGAAACTCGTTATTTCTTGCAAGCTTGGCAACCCCTTTCAATGAAAGTGCTTTTCCACAGTCTGTGCCTAGTGCTACTTGAAGAGGAAACAAACCATAGAGACAAAACTGAGAACTCCTTTATTTTGTCAACTTTCAAAGAGCTACTACAAACCATGTTGGATTTAGAGTTCCAAATTCATCTATCTATATAGGAGATAACAGAGAGAAACCTAAATATAAAAACTGCTACTGTAGAGAAACGCTTCAACCTAGAAGAACAATATTTGGAGAGCCAACTGGGATTTGTGTACTGATCATTACCACAAATATTATCAAGGTTGTGTGAAAAAATATTTGCTGGTATTTCGGAAACTCGTTATTTCTTAGAATCTTGGCAACCCCTCTCAATGAAAGTGCTTTTCCATAGTCTGTGCCTACAGCTACTTGAAGAGGAAACAAACCATAGAGACAAAACTGAGAAATACTTTATTTTGTCAAGTTTCAAAGAGCTACTACAAACCATGTTGGATTTAGAGTTCCAAATTCATCTATCTATATAGGAGAGAACAGAGTGAAACCTAAAAATAAAAACGGCTACTGTAAACGAACGCTTCAACCTAGAAGAACTAAATTTGGTGAGCCAAGTGGGATTAGTGTACTGATCATTACCACCAAGTATCATCAAGATTGGGTGAAAAAAATATTTGCTGGTATTTTGGAAACTCATTATTTCTTAGAAGCTTGGCAACCCCTGTCAATGAAAGTGCTTTTCCACATTCTGTGCCTAGTGCTACTTGAAGAGGAAACAAACCATAGAGACAAACCTGAGAACTCCTTTATTTTGTCAAGTTTCAAAATGCTACTACAAACCATGTTGGATTTAGAGTTCCAAATTCATCTATCTATATAGGAGAGAACAGAGTGAAACCTAAAAATAAAAACTGCTACTGTAAACGAACGCTTCAACCTAGAAGAACAAAACTTGGTGAGCTAAGTGGGATTTGTGTACTTGGCATTCAACCAGGTATCATCAAGATTGGGTGAAAAAATATTTGCTGGTATGTCGGAAACTCATAATTTCTAGGAAGCTTGGCAAACCATTTTAATGAAAGTGGTTTTCCACAGTCTCTGCTTAGAGCTACATGAAGAGGAAACAAACGATAGAGATAAAACTGAGAACTCCTTTTTTTGTCAAGATTCTAAGAGCTACTACAAACGATGTTGGATTTAGAGTTCCAAATTCATCTATCTATAGGAGAGAACAGAGTGAAACCTAAATATAAAAACTGCTACTGTATACGAACGCTTCAACCTAGAAGAACAAAATTTGGTGAGCCAAGTGGGATTTGTGTACTGATCATTATTACCAAGTATCATCAAGACTGGGTGAAAAAAATATTTGCTGGTATTTCGGAAACTCGTTATTTCTTAGAAGCTTGGCAACCCCTCTCAAATAAGTGCTTTTACAGAGTCTGTGCTTAGAACTATTAAAGAGGAAACAAACCATAGATACAAAATTGAGAACTCCTTTATTTTGTCAAGTTTCAAAGAGCTACCACGAACCATGTTGGATTTAGAGTTCAAAATTCATCTATCTATGTAAGAGAGAAGAGAGTGAAACCTACATATAAAAACTGCTACTGTAGACGATCGCTTCAACCTAGAAAACACAATTTGGTGAGCCAAGTAGGATTTGTGTACTGATCATTACCACTAGGTATCATCAAGATTGGGTGAAAAAATATTTGTTGCTATTTCGTAAACTCGTTACTTCTTAGAGCTTGGAAACCCCTCTCAATGAATGTGCTTTTCCACAGTCTCGGCTCAGGGCTAATTGCAGAGGAAACAAACCGAAGAGACAAAACTGAGAACTACTTTTTTTGTAAAGTTTCAACGTGATACTACAAACCAAGTAGGATTTAGAGTTCCAAATTCATCTATCTATATATGAGAGACCAGAGGGTAACCTAAATATAAAAACTGCTACTCTAGACGAAAGTTTCAACCTAGAAGAAAACAATTTGATGAGCCAAGTGGGATTTGTGTACTGATCATTACCACCACGTATCATCAAGATTGGGTGAAAAAATATGTGCTGGTATTTCGGAAACTCGTTATTTCTTAGAAGCTTGGCAACCCCTCTCAATGAAAGTGCTTTTCCACAGTCTGTGCCTAGGGCTTCTGGAAGTGGAAACAAACCATAGAGACAAAACTGAGAACTCTTTTATTTTATCAAGTTTCAAAGAGCTACTACAAACCATGTTGGAGTTAGAGTTCCAAATTCATCTATCTATATAGGAGAGAACAGAGTGAAGCCTAAAAATAAAAACTGCTACTGTAAACGAACGCTTCACCCTAGAAGAACAAAATTTGGTGAGCCAAGTGGTATTTGTGTACTTGTCATTACCAACACGTATCATCAAGTGTGGGTGAAAAAATATTTGCCTGTATTTCGGAAACTCGTTATTTCTTAGGAGCTTGGCAACCCCTCTCAATGAAAGTGGTTTTCCACAGTCTGTGGCTAGGGCTTCTTGAAGAGGAAACATATCATAGAGACACAACTGAGAACTACTTTATTTTGTCAAGTTTCATAGAGCTACTACAAACCATGTTGGATTTAGAGTTCCAAATTCATCTATCTATATAAGAGAGTTCAAGTGAAACCTACATATAAAAACTGATACTGTAGACGAACGCTTCAACCTAGAAGAACACATTTTGGTGAGCCAAGTGGGATTTGTGTACTGATCATTACCACCACGTATCATGCAGATTGGGTGAAAAAATATTTGCTGGTATTTCGGAAACTCATTATTTCTTAGAAGCTTGGCAACCCCTCTCAATGAAAGTGCTTTTCCACAGTCTGTGCCTAGGGCTTCTTGACGAGTAAACAAACCATAGAGACAAAATTGAGAACTCCTTTATTTTGTCAAGTTTCAAAGAGCTACCACAAACCATGTTTGATTTAGAGTTCCATATTCATCTATCTATATAAGAGAGAACAGAGTGAAACCTACATATAAAAACTGCTACTGTAGACGAACGCATCAACCTAGAAGAACACAATTTGGTGAGCCAAGTAGGATTTGTGTACTGATCATTACCACTACGTATCATCAAGATTGGGTGAAAAAATAATTGCTGGTATTTCGGAAACTCGTTACTTCTTAGAAGCTTGGCAACCCCTCTCAATGAAAGTGCTTTTCCACAGTCTGTGGCAAGGGCTAATTGAAGAGGAAACAAAACATAGAGACAAAACTGAGAACTACTTTTTTGTAAAGTTTAAAAGAGCTACTACAAACAATGTTGGATTTAGAGTTCCAAATTCATCTATCTAGACACGAGAGAAGAGAGGGAAACTTAAATATAAAAACTGCTACTTTAGACGAACGCTTAAACCTAGAAGAACCAAATTTGGTGAGCCAAGTGGGATTTTTGTACTGATCATTACCACGAAGTATCAACAAGATTGGGTGAAAAAAATATTTGCTGGTATTTCGGAAACTCGTTATTTCTTAGAAGCTTGGCAACCCCTCTCAATGAAAGTGCTTTTCCACAGTCTCTGCCTAGGGCTACTTGAAGAGGAAACAAACCATAGAGACAAAAATGAGAACTACTTTATTTTGTCAAGTTTCAAAGAGCTACTACGAACCATGTTGGATTTAGAGTTCCAAATTCATCTATCTATATATAGGGAACAGAATGAAACCTAAATATAAAAACTGCTACTCTTGACGAACGCTTCAGCCTAGAAGAACAGAATTTGGTGAGCCAAGTGGGATTTGTGTACTGATCTTTACCACCAAGTATCATCAAGATTGGGTGAAAAAATATTTTCTGGTATTTCGGGAACTCGTTATTTTTTGGAAGCTTGGCAACCCCTTTCAATGAAAGTGCTTTTCCACAGTCTGTGCCTAGGGCTACTTGAAGAGGAAACAAACCATAGAGACAAAACTGAGAACTACTGTATTTTGTCATGTTTCAAAGAGCTACTACAAACCGTGTTGTATTTAGAGTTCCAAATTCATGTATCTATATAAGAGAGAACAGAGTGAAACCTACATATAAAATCTGCTACTCTAGACGAACGCTTCAACCTAGATGAACACAATTTGGTGAGCCAAGTGGGATTTGTTTACTGATCATTACACCCAAGTATCATTAAGATTGCGTGAAATAATATTTGCTGGTATTTTGGAAACTCGTTATTTCTTAGAAGCTTGACAACCAGTCTCAATGAAAGTGCTTTTCCACAGTCTGTGCCTAGGGCTACATGAAGAGGAAACAAACTATAGAGACAAAACTGAGAACTGCTTTATTTTGCCAAGTTTCAAAGAGCTACTACAAACCATGTTGTATTTATTGTTCCAAATTCATCTATCTATATAGGAGAGAACAGAGTGAAACCTAAATAAAAAAATTGCTACTGTAGACGAACGCTTAAAACTAGAAGAACACAATTTGGTGAGCCAAGTGGGATTTATGTACTGATCATTACCACCAACTATCATCAAGATTGGGTGAAAAAATATTCGCTGGTATTTCGGAAACTCGTTATTTCTTTGAAGCTTGGCAACCCCTCTCAATGAAAGTGCTTTTCCACAGTCTGTGCCTAGGGCTACATGAAGAGGAAATAAACCATAGAGACAAAACTGAGAACTCCTTTATTTTGTCACGTTTCCAAGAGCTTCTACAGACCATGTTGGATTTAGAGTTCCAAATTCATCTATCTATATAGGAGAGAACAGAGGGAAACCGAAAAATAAAAACTGTAACTGTAAACGAACGCTTCAACCTAGAAGAACAAAATTTGGTGAGCCAAGTGGGATTTGTATACTGATCATTACCACCAAGTATCATCAAGTTTGAGTGAAAAAATATTTGCTGGTACTTCGGAAACTCGTTATTTCATAGAAGCTTGGCAACCCCTCTCAATGAAAGAGCTTTTCCACAGTCTGTGCATAGGGCTACTTGAAGAGGAAACAAACCATAGGGACAAAACTGAGACCTCCTTTATTTTGCCAAGTTTCAAAGAGCTACTACAAACCATGTTGGATTTAGAGTTCCAAATTCATCTATCTATATAGGAGAGAACAGAGGGAAACCTAAATATAAAAACTGCTACTGTAGACGAACGCTTAAACCTAGAAGAACAGAATTTGGTGAGCCAAGTGGGATTTCTGTCCTGATCATTACCACCAAGTATCATCAAGATTGGGTGAAAAAATATTTGCTGGTATTTCGGGAACTCGTTATTTCTTACAAGGTTGGCATCCCCTCTCAATGAAAGTGCTTTTCCACAGTCTGTGTCTAGGGCTAATTGAAGAGGAAATAAATCATAGAGACAAAACTGAGAACTACTTTATTTTGTCAAGTTTCACAGAGCTACTACAAACGACGTTGGATTTAGAGTTCCAAATTCATCTATGTATATAAGAGAGAACAGCGTGAAACGTACATATAAAATCTGCTACTGTAGACGAACGCTTCAACCTAGAAGAACACAATTTGGTGAGCCAAGAGGTTTTTGTGTACTGATCATTACCACCAAGTATCATCAAGATTGGGCGAAAAAATATTTGCTGGTATTTCGGAAACCCGTTATTTCTTAGAAGCTTGGCAACCCCTCTCAATGAGAGTGCTTTTCCACAGTCTGTGCCTAGGGCTACTTGAAGAGGAAACAAATCATAGAGACAAAATTGAAAATTCCTTTATGTTGTCAAGTTTCAAAGAGCTACTACAAACCATGTTGGATTTAGAGTTCCAAATTCATCTATCTATATAGGAGAGAACAGAGGGAAACCTAAATATAAAAACGACTACTGAAGACGAACGCTTCAACCTAGAAGAACAAAATTTGGTGAGCCAAGTTTGATTTGTGTACTGATCATTACCACGAAGTATCATCAAGATTGGGTGAAAAATTATTTGCTGGTATTTCGGAAACTCGTTATTTCTTAGAAGCTTGGCAACCCCTCTCTGAAAGTGCTTTTCCACAGTCTGTGCATAGGGCTACTTGAAGAGGGAACAAACCATAGAGACAAAACTGAGAACTACTTTATTTTTTCAAGTATCAAATAGCTACTACAAAACATGTTGAATTTAGAGTTCCAAATTTATCTATCTATATAGGAGAGAACAGAGTGAAACCTAAATATAAAAACTGCTACTGTAGACGAACGCTTAAACCTAGAAGAACAGAATTTGGTGAGCCAAGTGGTTTTTGTGTACTGATCATTACCACCAAGTATCATCAAGATTGGGTGAAAAAATATTTGCTGGTATTTCGGAAACTCGTTATTTCTTAGAACCTTGGCAACCCCTCTTAATGAATGTGCTTTTCCACAGTCTGTGCCTAGGGCTACTTGAAGAGGAAACAAACCATAGAGACAAAACTGAACAGTACTTTATTTGGTCCAGTAACAAAGAGCTACTACAAACCATGTTGGATTTAGAGTTCCAAATTCATCTATCTATATAGGAGACAACAGAGTGAAAGGGAATATAAAAATTGCTACTGTAGACGAACGCTTAAATCTAGAAGAACACAATTTGGTGAGCCAAGTGGGATTTATGTACTGATCATTACCACCAAGTATCATCAAGATTGGGTGAAAAAATAATTGCTGGTATTTCAGAAACTCGTTATTTCTTGAAAGCTTGGCAACTCCTTTCAATGAAAGTGCTTTTCCACAGTCATTTTTTAGGGCTACATGAAGAGGAAACAAACCATAGAGACACAATTGAGAACTACTTTATTTGGTCAAGTTTCAAAGAGCTACTACAAACGACGTTGGATTTAGAGTTCCAAATTCATCTATCTATATAAGAGAGAACAGAGTGAATCCTACATATAAAACCTGCTACTGTAGACGAACGCTTCAACATAGAAGAACACAATTTGGTGAGCCCAGTGGTTTTTGTGTACTGATCATTACCACAAAGTATCATTAAGTTTGCGTGAAAAAAAATTTGCTGGTATTTCGGAAACTCGTTATTTCTTAGAAGCTTGACAACCCGTCTCAATGAAAGTGCTTTTCCACAGTCTGTGCCTAGGGTTACATGAAGAGGAAACAAACCATAGAGACAAAACTGAGAACTGCTTTATTTTGCCAAGTTTCAAAGAGCTACTACAAGCCATGTTGGATTTAGAGTTCCAAATTCGTCTATCTTTATAGGAGAGAACAGAGGGAAACCTAAAAATTTAAACCGCTACTGTAAACGAATGCTTCAACCTAGAAGAACCAAATTTGGTTAGCCAAGTGGGATTTGTGTACTTGTCATTACCTCCACGTATCATCAAGATTGGGTGAAAAAATATTTGCTGGTATTTCGGAAACTCATAATTTCTTAAAAGCTTGGCAACTCCTTTTAATGAAAGTGCTTTTCCACAGTCTCTGCTTAGGGCTACTTGAAGAAAAAACAAACCATAAAGACAGAATTGAGAACTACTTTATTTTGTCAAGTTTCAAAGAGCTACTACAAACCATGTTGGATTTAGAGTTCCAAATTCATCTATCTATATAAGAGAGAACAGAGTGAATCCTACATATAAAACCTGCTACTGTAGACGAACGCTTCAACATAGAAGAACACAATTTGGTGAGCCAGGTGGTTTTTGTGTACTGATCATTACCACCAAGTATCATTAAGATTGCGTGAAAAAATATTTGCTGGTACTTCGGAAACTCGTTATTTCTTAGAAGCTTGGCAACCCCTCTCTGAAAGTGCTTTTCCCCAGTCTTTGCCTAGGGCTACTTGAAGAGGAAACAAACCATAGAGACAAAACTGAGAACTCTTTATTTTGTCAAGTTTCAAAGAGCTACTACAAACCATGTTGGATTTAGAGTTCCAAATTCATCTATCTATATAGGAGTGGACAGAGTGAAACTAAAAGTAAAAACTGCTGCTGTAAACGAACACTTCAACCTAGAAAAACAAAATTTGGTGAGCCAAGTGGGATTTGTGTACTTGTCATTACCACCACGTATCATCAAGATTGGGTGAAAAAATAATTGCTGGTATTTCAGAAACTCGTTATTTCTTGGAAGCTTGGCAACCCCTTTCATGAAAGTGCTTTTCCACAGTCTGTGCCTAGGGCTACTTGAAGAGGAAACAATCCATAGAGACAAAACTGAGAACTACTTTATTTTGTCAAGTTTCAAAGAGCTACTACAAACCATGTTGGATTTAGAGTTCCAAATTGATCTATCTATATAAGAGAGAACAGAGTGTAACCTACATATAAAAACTGCTACTGTAGACGAACGCTTCAACCTAGAAGAACACAATTTGGTGAGCCAAGTGGGATTTGTGTACTGATCATTACCACGAAATATCATCAAGATTGGGTGAAAAATTATTTGCTGGTATTTCGGAAACTCGTTATTTCTTATAAGCTTGGCAACCCCTCTCAATGAAAGTGCTTTTCCACAGTCTGTGCCTAGGGCTACTTGAAGAGGAAACAACCATAGAGAGAAAACAGAGAACTCCTTTATTTTGTCAAGTTTCAAAGAGCTACTACAAACCATGTTGGATTTAGAGTTCCAAATTCATCTATCCATATAGGAGAGAACAGAGGGAAACCTAAAAATAAAAACTGCTACTGTAAACGAACGCTTCAACCTAGAAGAACAAAATTTGGTGAGCCAAGTGGGATTTCTGTACTTGTCATTACCACCACGTATCATCAAGATCGGGTGAAAAAATATTTGCTGGTATATCGGAAACTCATAATTTCTTGGAAGCTTGGCAACCCCTTTTAATGAAATTGCTTTTCCACAGTCTCTGCTTAGGGCTACTTGAAGAAAAAACAAACCATAAAGATAAAACTGAGAACTACTTTATTTTGTCAAGTTTCAAAGAGCTACTAGAAACCATGTTGGATTTAGAGTTCCAAATTCATCTATCTATATAGGAGAGAACAGAGTGAAACCTAAAAATATAAACTGCTACTGTAAACGAACGCTTCAACCTAGAAGAACAAAATTTGGTGAGCCAGTGGGATTTGTGTACTGATCATTACCACCATGTATCATCAAGTTTGGGTGAAAAATATTTCCGGTTTTTTCAGAAACTCGTTATTTCTTAGAAGCTTGGCAACCCAACTCTGAAAGTGCTTTTCCACAGTCTGTGCATAGGGCTACTTGAAGAGGGAACAAACCATAGAGACAAAACTGAGAACTACTTTATTTTGTCAAGTTTAAAGAGCTACTACAAAACATGTTGGATTTAGAGGTACAAATTTATCTATCTATATAGGAGAGAACAGAGTGAAACCTAAATATAAAAACTGCTACTGTAGATGAACGCTTAAACCTAGAAGAACAGAATTTGGTGAGCCAAGTGGGATTTCTGTCCTGATAATTACCACCAAGTATCATCAAGATTGGGTGAAAAATTTTTTGCTGGTATTTCGGAAACTCGTTATTTCTTATAAGCTTGGCAACCCCTCTCAATGAAAGTGCTTTTCCACAGTCTGTGCCTAGGGCTACTTGAAGAGGAAACAACCATAGAGAGAAAACTGAGAACTCCTTTATTTTGTCAAGTTTCAAAGAGCTACTACAAACCATGTTGGATTTAGAGTTCCAAATTCATCTATCTTTATAGGAGAGAACAGAGGGAAACCTAAAAATTTAAACTGCTACTGTAAACGAATGCTTCAACCTAGAAGAACACAATTTGGTGAGCCAAGTGGGATTTATGTACTGATCATTACCACCAACTATCATCAAGATTGGGTGAAAAAATATTTGCTGGTATTTCGGAAACTCGTTATTTCTTTGAAGCTTGGCAACCCCTCTCAATGAAAGTGCTTTTCCCCAGTGTGTGCCTAGGGCTACTTGAAGAGGAAACAAACCATAGAGACAAAACTGAGAACTCCTTTATTTTTTCAAGTTTCAAAGAGCTACTACAAACCATGTTGGATTTAGAGTTCCAAATTCATCTATCTATATAGGAGTGGACAGAGTGAAACTAAAAGTAAAAACTGCTGCTGTAAACGAACACTTCAACCTAGAAAAACAAAATTTGGTGAGCCAAGTGGGATTTGTGTACTTGTCATTACCACCACGTATCATCAAGATTGGGTGAAAAAATAATTGCTGGTATTTCAGAAATTCGTTATATCTTGGAAGCTTGGCAACCCCTTTCAATGAAAGTGCTTTTCCACAGTCTGTGCCTAGGGCTACTTGAAGAGGAAACAATCCATAGAGACAAAACTGAGAACTACTTTATTTTGTCAAGTTTCAAAGAGCTACTACAAACCATGTTGGATTTAGAGTTCCAAATTGATCTATCTATATAAGAGAGAACAGAGTGAAACCTACATATAAAAACTGCTACTGTAGACGAACGCTTCAACCTAGAAGAACACAATTTGGTGAGCCAAGTGGGATTTGTGTACTGATCATTACCACGAAGTATCATCAAGATTGGGTGAAAAATTATTTGCTGGTATTTTGAAACTCGTTATTTCTTATAAGCTTGGCAACCCCTCTCAATGAAAGTGCTTTTCCACAGTCTGTGCCTAGGGCTACTTGAAGAGGAAACAGCCATAGAGAGAAAACAGAGAACTCCTTTATTTTGTCAAGTTTCAAAGAGCTACTACAAACCATGTTGGATTTAGAGTTCCAAATTCATCTATCCATATAGGAGAGAACAGAGGGAAACCTAAAAATAAAAACTGCTACTGTAAACGAACGCTTCAACCTAGAAGAACAAAATTTGGTGAGCCAAGTGGGATTTCTGTACTTGTCATTACCACCACGTATCATCAAGATCGGGTGAAAAAATATTTGCTGGTATATCGGAAACTCATAATTTCTTGGAAGCTTGGCAACCCCTTTTAATGAAATTGCTTTTCCACAGTCTCTGCTTAGGGCTACTTGAAGAAAAAACAAACCATAAAGATAAAACTGAGAACTACTTTATTTTGTCAAGTTTCAAAGAGCTACTAGAAACCATGTTGGATTTAGAGTTCCAAATTCATCTATCTATATAGGAGAGAACAGAGTGAAACCTAAAAATATAAACTGCTACTGTAAACGAACGCTTCAACCTAGAAGAACAAAATTTGGTGAGCCAGTGGGATTTGTGTACTGATCATTACCACCATGTATCATCAAGTTTGGGTGAAAAATATTTCCGGTTTTTTCAGAAACTCGTTATTTCTTAGAAGCTTGGCAACCCAACTCTGAAAGTGCTTTTCCACAGTCTGTGCATAGGGCTACTTGAAGAGGGAACAAACCATAGAGACAAAACTGAGAACTACTTTATTTTGTCAAGTTTAAAGAGCTACTACAAAACATGTTGGATTTAGAGGTACAAATTTATCTATCTATATAGGAGAGAACAGAGTGAAACCTAAATATAAAAACTGCTACTGTAGATGAACGCTTAACCCTAGAAGAACAGAATTTGGTGAGCCAAGTGGGATTTCTGTCCTGATAATTACCACCAAGTATCATCAAGATTGGGTGAAAAATTTTTTTGCTGGTATTTCGGAAACTCGTTATTTCTTATAAGCTTGGCAACCCCTCTCAATGAAAGTGCTTTTCCACAGTCTGTGCCTAGGGCTACTTGAAGAGGAAACAACCATAGAGAGAAAACTGAGAACTCCTTTATTTTGTCAAGTTTCAAAGAGCTACTACAAACCATGTTGGATTTAGAGTTCCAAATTCATCTATCTTTATAGGAGAGAACAGAGGGAAACCTAAAAATTTAAACTGCTACTGTAAACGAATGCTTCAACCTAGAAGAACACAATTTGGTGAGCCAAGTGGGATTTATGTACTGATCATTACCACCAACTATCATCAAGATTGGGTGAAAAAATATTTGCTGGTATTTCGGAAACTCGTTATTTCTTTGAAGCTTGGCAACCCCTCTCAATGAAAGTGCTTTTCCCCAGTGTGTGCCTAGGGCTACTTGAAGAGGAAACAAACCATAGAGACAAAACTGAGAACTCCTTTATTTTTTCAAGTTTCAAAGAGCTACTACAAACCATGTTGGATTTAGAGTTCCAAATTCATCTATCTATATAGGAGTGGACAGAGTGAAACTAAAAGTAAAAACTGCTGCTGTAAACGAACACTTCAACCTAGAAAAACAAAATTTGGTGAGCCAAGTGGGATTTGTGTACTTGTCATTACCACCACGTATCATCAAGATCGGGTGAAAAAATATTTGCTGGTATATCGGAAACTCATAATTTCTTGGAAGCTTGGCAACCCCTTTTAATGAAATTGCTTTTCCACAGTCTCTGCTTAGGGCTACTTGAAGAAAAAACAAACCATAAAGATAAAAACTGAGAACTACTTTATTTTGTCAAGTTTCAAAGAGCTACTAGAAACCATGTTGGATTTAGAGTTCCAAATTCATCTATCTATATAGGAGAGAACAGAGTGAAACCTAAAAATATAAACTGCTACTGTAAACGAACGCTTCAACCTAGAAGAACAAAATTTGGTGAGCCAGTGGGATTTGTGTACTGATCATTACCACCATGTATCATCAAGTTTGGGTGAAAAATATTTCCGGTTTTTTCAGAAACTCGTTATTTCTTAGAAGCTTGGCAACCCAACTCTGAAAGTGCTTTTCCACAGTCTGTGCATAGGGCTACTTGAAGAGGGAACAAACCATAGAGACAAAACTGAGAACTACTTTATTTTGTCAAGTTTAAAGAGCTACTACAAAACATGTTGGATTTAGAGGTACAAATTTATCTATCTATATAGGAGAGAACAGAGTGAAACCTAAATATAAAAACTGCTACTGTAGATGAACGCTTAACCCTAGAAGAACAGAATTTGGTGAGCCAAGTGGGATTTCTGTCCTGATAATTACCACCAAGTATCATCAAGATTGGGTGAAAAATTTTTTGCTGGTATTTCGGAAACTCGTTATTTCTTATAAGCTTGGCAACCCCTCTCAATGAAAGTGCTTTTCCACAGTCTGTGCCTAGGGCTACTTGAAGAGGAAACAACCATAGAGAGAAAACTGAGAACTCCTTTATTTTGTCAAGTTTCAAAGAGCTACTACAAACCATGTTGGATTTAGAGTTCCAAATTCATCTATCTTTATAGGAGAGAACAGAGGGAAACCTAAAAATTTAAACTGCTACTGTAAACGAATGCTTCAACCTAGAAGAACACAATTTGGTGAGCCAAGTGGGATTTATGTACTGATCATTACCACCAACTATCATCAAGATTGGGTGAAAAAATATTTGCTGGTATTTCGGAAACTCGTTATTTCTTTGAAGCTTGGCAACCCCTCTCAATGAAAGTGCTTTTCCCCAGTGTGTGCCTAGGGCTACTTGAAGAGGAAACAAACCATAGAGACAAAACTGAGAACTCCTTTATTTTGTCAAGTTTCAAAGAGCTGCTACAAACCATGTTGGATTTAGAGTTCCAAATTCATCTATCTATATAGGAGTGGACAGAGTGAAACTAAAAGTAAAAACTGCTGCTGTAAACGAACACTTCAACCTAGAAAAACAAAATTTGGTGAGCCAAGTGGGATTTGTGTACTTGTCATTACCACCACGTATCATCAAGATTGGGTGAAAAAATAATTGCTGGTATTTCAGAAATTCGTTATATCTTGGAAGCTTGGCAACCCCTTTCAATGAAAGTGCTTTTCCACAGTCTGTGCCTAGGGCTACTTGAAGAGGAAACAATCCATAGAGACAAAACTGAGAACTACTTTATTTTGTCAAGTTTCAAAGAGCTACTACAAACCATGTTGGATTTAGAGTTCCAAATTGATCTATCTATATAAGAGAGAACAGAGTGAAACCTACATATAAAAACTGCTACTGTAGACGAACGCTTCAACCTAGAAGAACACAATTTGGTGAGCCAAGTGGGATTTGTGTACTGATCATTACCACGAAGTATCATCAAGATTGGGTGAAAAATTATTTGCTGGTATTTTGAAACTCGTTATTTCTTATAAGCTTGGCAACCCCTCTCAATGAAAGTGCTTTTCCACAGTCTGTGCCTAGGGCTACTTGAAGAGGAAACAGCCATAGAGAGAAAACAGAGAACTCCTTTATTTTGTCAAGTTTCAAAGAGCTACTACAAACCATGTTGGATTTAGAGTTCCAAATTCATCTATCCATATAGGAGAGAACAGAGAGAAACCTTAAAATAAAAACTGCTACTGTAAACGAACGCTACAACCTAGAAGAACAAAATTTGGTGAGCCAAGTGGGATTTGTGTACTTGTCATTACCACCACGTATCATCAAGATCGGGTGAAAAAATATTTGCTGGTATAGCGGAAACTCATAATTTCTTGGAAGCTTGGCAACCCCTTTTAATGAAATTGCTTTTCCACAGTCTCTGCTTAGGGCTACTTGAAGAAAAAAAAACCATAAAGATAAAACTGAGAACTACTTTATTTTGTCAAGTTTCAAAGAGCTACTAGAAACCATGTTGGATTTAGAGTTCCAAATTCATCTATCTATATAGGAGAGAACAGGGTGAAACCTAAAAATATAAACTGCTACTGTAAACGAACGCTTCAACCTAGAAGAACAAAATTTGGTGAGCCAGTGGGATTTGTGTACTGATCATTACCACCATGTATCATCAAGTTTGGGTGAAAGATATTTCCGTTTTTTCAGAAACTCGTTATTTCTTAGAAGCTTGGCAACCCAACTCTGAAAGTGCTTTTCCACAGTCTGTGCATAGGGCTACTTGAAGAGGGAACAAACCATAGAGACAAAACTGAGAACTACTTTATTTTGTCAAGTTTAAAGAGCTACTACAAAACATGTTGGATTTAGAGGTACAAATTTATCTATCTATATAGGAGAGAACAGAGTGAAACCTAAATATAAAAACTGCTACTGTAGATGAACGCTTAAACCTAGAAGAACAGAATTTGGTGAGCCAATTGGGATTTCTGTCCTGATCATTACCACCGAGTATCATCAAGATTGGGTGCAAAAATATTTGCTGGTATTTCGGAAACTCGTTATTTCTTATAAGCTTGGCAACCCCTCTCAATGAAAGTGCTTTTCCACAGTCTGTGCCTAGGGCTACTTGAAGAGGAAACAACCATAGAGAGAAAACTGAGAACTCCTTTATTTTGTCAAGTTTCAAAGAGCTACTACAAACCATGTTGGATTTAGAGTTCCAAATTCATCTATCTTTATAGGAGAGAACAGAGGGAAACCTAAAAATTTAAACTGCTACTGTAAACGAATGCTTCAACCTAGAAGAACACAATTTATTGAGCCAAGTGGGATTTATGTACTGATCATTACCACCAACTATCATCAAGATTGGGTGAAAAAATATTTGCTGGTATTTCGGAAACTCGTTATTTCTTTGAAGCTTGGCAACCCCTCTCAATGAAAGTGCTTTTCCCCAGTCTGTGCCTAGGGCTACATGAAAGGGAAACAATCCATAGAGACAAAACTCAGAACTCCTGTATTTTGTCAAGTTTCAAAGAGCTACTACAAACCATGTTGGATTTAGAGTTCCAAATTCATCTATCTATATAGGAGAGAACAGAGTGAAACAAAAAAAAAAAAAAAAAAAAAAAAAAAAAAAAACTGCTACTGTAGACGAACGCTTCAACCTAGAAGAACAAAATTTGGTGAGCCAAGTGGGATTTGTGTACTTGACATTACCACCACGTATCATCAAGATTGGGTGAATAAATATTTGCTGGTATTTCGGAAATTCATAATTTCTTGGAAGCTTGGCAAACCCTTTCAATGAAAGCGCTTTTCCACAGTCTGTCCCTAGGGCGACTTGAAGAGGAAAAAAACCATAGAGACAAAACTGAGAACTCCTTTATTTTGTCAAGTTTCAAAAAGCTAATAAAAACCATGTTTTGGATTTAGAGTTCCAAATTCTTCTATATATATAGGAGAGAACAGAGTGAAACCTAAATGTAAATACTGCTACTGTAGACGAACACTTCAACCTAGAAGAACACAATTTGGTGAGCCAAGGGGATTTGTGTACTTATCATTACCACCAAGTATCATCAAGATTGGGTGAAAAAATATTTCTTTTATTTCGGAAACTCGTTATTTTTGGAAGCTTGGCAACCACTTTCAATGAAAGTGCTTTTCCACAGTCTGCAGATACGGCTACTTGCAGAGGAAAAATACCATAGAGACAAAATTGAGAATTCCTTTATTTTGTCAAGTTTCAAAGAGCTACTACAAACCATATTGGATTTAGAGTTCCAAATTCTTCTATCTATATAGGAGAGAACAGAGTGAAACCTGAATATAAAAACTGCTGCTGTAGACCAACGCTTCAACTTACAAGAACACAATTTGGTGAGCCAAGTGGGAATTGTGTACCGATCATTACCACCGAGTATATTTAAGATTGGGAGAAAAAATATTTGCTGGTATTTCGGAAACTCGTTATTTCTTAGAAGCTTGGCAACCCCTCTCAATGAAAGTGCTCCAACACAGACTGTGCCTAGGGCTACTTGAAAGGGAAACAAACCATAGAGACAAAACTCAGAACTCCTTTATTTTGTCAAGTTTCAAAGAGCTACTACAAACCATGTTGGATTTAGAGTTAAAATTCATCTATCTATATAGGAGAGAACAGAGTGAAACCTAAAAAAAAAAAAAAAACTGCTACTGTAGACTAACGCTTCAACCTAGAAGAACAAAATTTGGTGAGCCAAGTGGGATTTGTGTACTGATCATTACTAGCAAGTATCATCAAGAATAGGTGAAAACATATTTGATGGTATTTTGGAAATTCGTAATTTCTTGGAAACTTGGCAACCCCTATCAGTGAATGCGCTTTTCCACAGTCTCTGCTTTGGGCTTCTTGAAGAGGAAACAAACCATAGAGACAAAAACTGAGAACTACTTTTTTTGTCAAGTTTCAAAGAGCTACTACAAACCATGTTGGATTTAGAGTTCCAAATTCATCTATCTATATAGGAGAGAACAGAGGGAAACCTAAATGCAAAAACTGCTACTGTAGACGAACGCTTCAACCTAGAAGATCAAAATTTGGTGAGCCAAGTGGGATTTGTGTACTTGTCATTACCACCACGTATTATCAAGATTGGGTGAATAAATATTTGCTGGTATTTCGGAAATTCGTAATTTCTGGGAAGCTTGGCAATCCCTTTCAATGAAAGCGACTTTCCACAGTCTGTGCCTAGGGCTACTTGAAGAGGATAGAAACCATAGAGACAAAACTGAGAAATTTTTTATTTTGTCAAGTTTCAAAGAGCTACTAGAAACCATGTAGGATTGAGAGTTCCAAATTCATCTATCTATATAGGAGAGAACAGAGTGAAACGTAAATGTAAAAACTGCTACTCTAGACGAACGTTTCAACCTAGAAGTACAAAATTTGGTGAGCCAAGTGGCATTTTTGTACTGATCATTACCACCAAGTATCATCAAGATTGGGTGAAAAAATATTTGCTAGTATTTCGGAAACTCGTTATTTTTTAGAAGCTTTTCAACCCCTCTCAAGGAAAGTGCTTTTCCACAGTCTGTGCCTAGGGCTACTTGAAGAGGAAACAAACCATAGAGACAAAACTGAGAACTCCTTTATTTTGTCAAATTTCAAAGAGCTACTACAAACCATGTTGGATTTAGAGTTCCAAATTCATCTATCTATATAGGAGAGAACAGAGTGAAACCTAAAAAAAAAAAAAAAAAAAACTGCTACTGTAGATGAACGCTTCAACCTAGAAGAACAAAATTTGGTGAGCCAAGTGGGATTTGTGTACTTGTCATTACCACCACGTATCATCAAGATTGCATGAATAAATATTTGCTGGCATTTCGCAAATTCGTAATTTCTTGGAAGCTTGGCAACCCCTTTCAATGAAAGCGCTTTTCCACAGTCTGTGCCTAGGGCTACTTGAAGAGGAAACAAAACATAGAGACAAAACTGAGAAATATTTTATTTTGTCAAGTTTCAAAGAGCTACTACATACCATGTTGGATTGAGAGTTCCAAATTCATCTATCTATATAGGAGAGAACAGAGTGAAACGTAAATGTAAAAACTGCTACTGTAGACGAACGCTTCAACCTAGAAGAACAAAATTTGGTGAGCCAAGTGGGATTTGTGTACTGATCATTACCACCAAGTATCACAAAGTTTGGGTGAAAAAATATTTGCTGGTATTTCGGAAACTCGTTATTTCTTAGAAGCTTGGCAACCCCTCTCAATAAAATCCTTTTCCACAGTCTGTGCCTAGGACTACTTGAAGAGGAAACAAACCATAGAGACAAAACTGAGAACTCCTTTATTTTATCAAGTTTCAAAGAGCTACTACAAACCATGTTGGATTTAGAGTTCCAAATTCATCCATCTATATAGGAGAGAACAAAGTGAAACCTAAAAATATAAACTGCTACTGTAAAAGAACGCTACAACCTAAAAGAAGAAAATTTGGTGAGCCAAGCGGGATTTGTGTACTTGTCATTACCACCACGTATCATCAAGATTGGGTGAAAAAATATTTGCTGGTATTTCGGAAACATGTAATTTCTTGGAAGCTTGGCAACTCCTTTCAATGAAAGTATTTTGCACAGTCTCTTCTTAGGTCTACTTGAAGAGGAAACAAATCATAGAGACAAAATTGAGAACTACTTTTTTTTTCAAGTTTCAAAGTGCTACTACAAACCATGTTGGATTTAGAGTACCAAATTCATCTATCTATACAGGAGAGAATAGAGGGAAACCTAAATACAAAAACTGGTACTGTAGACGAACGCTTCAACCTAGAAGAAAAAAATTTGGTGAGCAAAGTGGGATTTGTGTACTTTGATTACCACCATGTATCATCCAGATTGGGTGAAAAAATATTTGCTGGTATTTCGGAAATTCGTAATTTCTTGGAAGCTTGGCAACCCCTGTCAATGAATGCGCTTTTCCACAGTCTCTGCTTTGGCCTTCTTGAAGAGGAAAGAAACCATAGAGACAAAACTGAGAACTACTTTTTTTGTCAAGTTTCAAAGAGCTACTACAAACCATGTTCGATTTAGAGTTCCAAATTCATCTATCTATATAGGAGAGAACAGAGGGAAACCTAAAAATTAAAACTGCTACTGTAAACGAACGTTTCAACCTAAAGAACAAAATTTGGTGGGCAAAGTGGGATTTTTGTATTTGTCATTACCTCCACGTATCATCAAGATTGGGTGAAAAAATATTTGCTGGTATTTTGGAAATTCGTAATTTCTTGGAAACTTGGCAACCCCTTTCAATGAAAGCGCTTTTGCACAGTCTCTGCTTAGGGCTACTTGAAGAAAAAACAAACCATAGAAACAAAACTGAGAACTACATTATTTTGTCAAGTTTCAAAGAACTACTACACACCATGTTGGATTTAGAGTTCAAAATTCATCGATCAATATAGGAGAGAACAGAGGGTAAACTAAATAGAAAAACTGCTACTGTAGACGAACGCTTCAACCTAGAAGAACAAAATTTGGTGAGCCAAGTGGTATTTGTGTACCGATCATTACCACCAAGTATCATCAAGATTGGGTGAAAGAATATTTGCTGGTATTTCGGGAACTCGTTATTTCTTGGAAGCTTGGCAATCCCTTTAAATGAAAGTGCTTTTCCACAGTCTGTGCCTAGGGCTTCTTGAAGAGGAAACAAAGCATAGAGACAAAACTGAGAACTACTTTTTTTTATCAAGTTTCAAAGAGCTACTACAAACCATATTGGATTTAGAGTTCCAAATTCTTCTATCTATATAGGAGAGAACAGAGTGAAACCTAAATGTTAAAATTGCTACTGTAGACTAACGCTTCAACCTAGGAGAACAAAATTTCGTGAGCCAATTGGGATTTGTGTACTGATCATTACCACCAAGTATCATCAAGTTTGGGTGAAAAAATATTTGCTGGTGTTTTGGAAACTCTTTATTTCTTAAAAGTTTTGCAACCCCTCTCAATGAAAGTGCTTTTCCACAATCTGTGCCTAGGGCTACTTGAAGAGGAAACAAACCATAGAGACAAAATTGAGAACTCCTTAATTTTGTGAAGTTTCAAAGAGCTACTACAAACCATGTTGGATTTAGAGTTTCAAATTCATCTATCTATATAGGAGAGAACAGAGGGAAACCTAAATATAAAACTGCTGCTGTAGACGAACACTTCAACCTAGAAGAACAAAATTTGTTGAGCCAAGTGGGATTTGTGTACCGATCATTACCACCACGTATCATCAAGATTGGGTGAAAAAATATTTGCTGGTATTACTGAAACTGGTTATTTCTTAAAAGCTTGGCAACCCCTATCAATGAAAGTGCTTTTTCACAGTCTGTGCCTTGGGTTACTTGAAGAGGAAACAAACCATAGAGACAAAACTGAGAACTCCTTTATTTTGTCAGGTTTCAAAGAGCTACTACAAACCATGTTTCATTATAGTTCCAAATTCGTCTATCTATATAGGAGAGAACAGAGTGAAACCTAAAAAAAAAAAAAAAAAACTGCCTCTGTAAACGAACACTTCAACCTAGACGAACAAAATTTGGTGAGCCAAGTGGGTTTTGTGTACTTGTCATTACCACCACGTATCATCAAGTTTGGGTGAAAAAATATTTGCTGGGATTTCGGAAACTCGTAATTTCCTGGAAGCTTGGCAACCCCTATCAATGAATGCGCTTTTCCACGGTCTCTGCTTTGGGCTTCTTGAAGAGGAAACAAACCATAGAGACAAAACTGAGAACTACTTTTTTTTGTCAAGTTTCAAAGAGCTACTACAAACTATGTTGGATTTAGAGTTCCAAATTCATCTATCTATATAGGAGAGAACAGAGAAAAACCTAAATTTAAAAACTGATACTGCAGACGAAAACTTCAACCTAGAAGAACAAAATTTGGTGAGCCAAGTGGGATTTGTGTACTGATTATTACCACCAAGTATCATCAAGATTGGGTGAAAAAATATTTGCTGGTATTTCGGAAACTCGTTATTTCTTAGAAGCTTGGCATCCCCTTTCAATGAAAGTGCTTTTCCACACTCTGTACTAGGGCTACTTGAAGAGGAAACCAACCACAGAGACAAAACTGCGAACTACTTTATTTTTTCAAGTTTCAAAGACCTACTACAAACCATGTTGGATTTAGAGTTCCAAATTCATCTATCTATACAGGAGAGAACAGAGGGAAACCTAAAAATATAAACTGCTACTGTAAATGAATACTTCAAACTAGAAGAACAAAATTTGGTGAGTCAAGTGGTATTTGTGTACCTATCATTACCCCAAAGTATCATCAAGATTGGGTAAAAAATATTTGCTAGTATTTCGGAAAGTCGTAATTTCCTGGAAGCTTGGCAACAACTTTCAATGAAAGTGCTTTTCCACAGTCGGGCCTAGGGCTACTTGAAAAGGAAACAAACCATAGAGACAAAACTGAGAACGCCTTTATTTTGTCAAGTTTCAAAGAGCTACTACAAACCATGTTGGATTTAGAGTTCCAAATTCTTCTATCTATATAGGAGAGAACAGAGTGAAACCTAAATATAAAAATTGCATCTGTAGAACAACTCTTCAACCTACAGGAACACAACTTGGTGAGCCAAGTGGGAATTGTGTACTGATCATTACCACCACGTATCATTAAGATTGGATGAAAAAATATTTGCTGGTATTTCGGAAACTCGTTATTTCTTAGAAGCTTGGCATCCCCTCTCAATGAAAGTGCTTTTCCACAGTCTGTGCCTAGGGCTACATGAAAGGGAAACAAACCATAGAGACAAAACTGAGAACTCCGTTATTTTCTCAAGCTACGAAAAGCTACTACTAACCATGTTGGATTTAGAGTTCCAAATTCCTCTATCTATATAGGAGAGAACAGAGTGAAACCAAAATGTTAAAACAGCTTCTGTAGACAAACGCTTCAACCTAGAAGAACAAAATTTGGTGAGCCAAGCGGGATTTGTGTACTGATCATTACCACCATGTATCATCAAAATTGGGTGAAAAAATATTTGCTGGTATTTCGGAAACTCGTTATTTCTTAGAAGCTTTGCAACCCCTCTCAAGGAAAGTGCTTTTCCACAGTCTGTGCCTAGAACTATTTGAAGAGGAAACAAACCATAGAGACAAAACTGAGAACTCCTTTATTTTGTCAAATTTCAAAGAGCTACTACAAACCAGGTTGGATTTAGAGTTCCAAATTCATCTATCTATATAAGAGAGAACAGAGTGAAACCTAAAAAAAAAAAAAAAAAAAAAAAAACTGCTACTGTAGATGAACGCTTCAACCTAGAAGAACAAAATTTGGTGAGCCAAGTGGGATTTGTGTACTTGTCATTACCACCACGTATCATCAAGATTGGGTGAATAAATATTTGCTGGTATTTCGGAAATTCATAATTTCTTGGAAGCTTGGCAACCCCTTTCAATGAAAGCGCTTTTCCACAGTCTGTGCCTAGGGCTATTTGAAGAGGAAACAAAACATAGAGACAAAACTGAGAATTTTTTTATTTTGTCAAGTTTCAAAGAGCTACTACAAACCATGTTGGATTGAGAGTTCCAAATTCATCTATCTATATAGGAGAGAACAGAGTGAAACGTAAATGTAAAAACTGCTACTATAGACGAACGCTTCTACCTAGTAGAACAAAATTTGGTGAGCCAAGTGGGATTTGTGTACTGATCATTACCACCAAGTATCATCACGATTGGGTGAAAAAATATTTGCTGGTATTTCGGAAACTCGTTATTTCTTAGAAGCTTGGCAACCCCTCTCAATAAAAGTCCTTTTCCACAGTCTGTGCCTAGGGCTACTTTAAGAGAAAACAAACCATAGAGACAAAACTGAGAACTCCTTTATTTTATCAAGTTTCAAAGAGCTACTACAAACCATGTTGGATTTAGAGTTCCAAATTCATCGATCTATATAGGAGAGAACAAAGTGAAACCTAAAAATATAAACTACTACTGTGAAAGAACGCTACAACCTAAAAGAAGAAAATTTGGTGAGCCAAGTGGGATTTGTGTACTTGTCATTACCACCACGTATCATCAAGATTGGGTGAAAAAATATTTGCTGGTATTTCGGAAACATGTAATTTCTTGGAAGCTTGGCAACTCCTTTCAATGAAAGTATTTTCCACAGTCTCTTCTTAGGTCTACTTGAAGAGGAAACAAATCATAGAGACAAAATTGAGAACTACATTATTTTTCAAATTTCAAAGTGCTACTACAAACCATGTTGGATTTAGAGTTCCAAATTCATCTATCTATACAGGAGAGAACAGAGGGAAACCTAAATACAAAAACTGCTACTGTAGACGAACGCTTCAACCTAGAAGAACAAAATTTGGTGAGCAAAGTGGGATTTGTGTACTTTGATTACCACCATGTATCATCCAGATTGGGTGAAAAAATATTTGCTGGTATTTCGGAAATTCGTAATTTCTTGGAAGCTTGGCAACCCCTGTCAATGAATGCGCTTTTCCACAGTCTCAGCTTTGGCCTTCTTGAAGAGGAAAGAAACCATAGAGACAAAACTGAGAACTACTTTTTTTGTCAAGTTTCAAAGAGCTACTACAAACCATGTTGGATTTAGAGTTCCAAATTCATCTATCTATATAGGAGAGAACAGAGAAAAACCTAAATTTAAAAACTGATACTGCAGACGAAAACTTCAACCTAAAAGAACAAAATTTGGTGAGCCAAGTGGGATTTGTGTACTGATTATTACCACCAAGTATCATCAAGATTGGGTGAAAAAATATTTGCTGGTATTTCGGAAACTCGTTATTTCTTAGAAGCTTGGCATCCCCTTTCAATGAAAGTGCTTTTCCACACTCTGTACTAGGGCTACTTGAAGAGGAAACCAACCACAGAGACAAAACTGAGAACTACTTTATTTTTTCAAGTTTCAAAGACCTACTACAAACCATGTTGGATTTAGAGTTCCAAATTCATCTATCTATACAGGAGAGAACAGAGGGAAACCTAAAAATATAAACTGCTACTGTAAATGAATACTTCAAACTAGAAGAACAAAATTTGGTGAGTCAAGTGGTATTTGTGTACCTATCATTACCCCAAAGTATCATCAAGATTGGGTAAAAAATATTTGCTAGTATTTCGGAAAGTCGTAATTTCCTGGAAGCTTGGCAACAACTTTCAATGAAAGTGCTTTTCCACAGTCGGGCCTAGGGCTACTTGAAAAGGAAACAAACCATAGAGACAAAACTGAGAACGCCTTTATTTTGTCAAGTTTCAAAGAGCTACTACAAACCATGTTGGATTTAGAGTTCCAAATTCTTCTATCTATATAGGAGAGAACAGAGTGAAACCTAAATATAAAAATTGCATCTGTAGAACAACTCTTCAACCTACAGGAACACAACTTGGTGAGCCAAGTGGGAATTGTGTACTGATCATTACCACCACGTATCATTAAGATTGGATGAAAAAATATTTGCTGGTATTTCGGAAACTCGTTATTTCTTAGAAGCTTGGCATCCCCTCTCAATGAAAGTGCTTTTCCACAGTCTGTGCCTAGGGCTACATGAAAGGGAAACAAACCATAGAGACAAAACTGAGAACTCCGTTATTTTCTCAAGCTACGAAAAGCTACTACTAACCATGTTGGATTTAGAGTTCCAAATTCCTCTATCTATATAGGAGAGAACAGAGTGAAACCAAAATGTTAAAACAGCTTCTGTAGACAAACGCTTCAACCTAGAAGAACAAAATTTGGTGAGCCAAGCGGGATTTGTGTAATGATCATTACCACCATGTATCATCAAAATTGGGTGAAAAAATATTTGCTGGTATTTCGGAAACTCGTTATTTCTTAGAAGCTTTGCAACCCCTCTCAAGGAAAGTGCTTTTCCACAGTCTGTGCCTAGAACTATTTGAAGAGGAAACAAACCATAGAGACAAAACTGAGAACTCCTTTATTTTGTCAAATTTCAAAGAGCTACTACAAACCAGGTTGGATTTAGAGTTCCAAATTCATCTATCTATATAAGAGAGAACAGAGTGAAACCTAAAAAAAAAAAAAAAAAAAAAAAAAACTGCTACTGTAGATGAACGCTTCAACCTAGAAGAACAAAATTTGGTGAGCCAAGTGGGATTTGTGTACTTGTCATTACCACCACGTATCATCAAGATTGGGTGAATAAATATTTGCTGGTATTTCGGAAATTCATAATTTCTTGGAAGCTTGGCAACCCCTTTCAATGAAAGCGCTTTTCCACAGTCTGTGCCTAGGGCTATTTGAAGAGGAAACAAAACATAGAGACAAAACTGAGAATTTTTTTATTTTGTCAAGTTTCAAAGAGCTACTACAAACCATGTTGGATTGAGAGTTCCAAATTCATCTATCTATATAGGAGAGAACAGAGTGAAACGTAAATGTAAAAACTGCTACTATAGACGAACGCTTCTACCTAGTAGAACAAAATTTGGTGAGCCAAGTGGGATTTGTGTACTGATCATTACCACCAAGTATCATCACGATTGGGTGAAAAAATATTTGCTGGTATTTCGGAAACTCGTTATTTCTTAGAAGCTTGGCAACCCCTCTCAATAAAAGTCCTTTTCCACAGTCTGTGCCTAGGGCTACTTTAAGAGAAAACAAACCATAGAGACAAAACTGAGAACTCCTTTATTTTATCAAGTTTCAAAGAGCTACTACAAACCATGTTGGATTTAGAGTTCCAAATTCATCGATCTATATAGGAGAGAACAAAGTGAAACCTAAAAATATAAACTACTACTGTGAAAGAACGCTACAACCTAAAAGAAGAAAATTTGGTGAGCCAAGTGGGATTTGTGTACTTGTCATTACCACCACGTATCATCAAGATTGGGTGAAAAAATATTTGCTGGTATTTCGGAAACATGTAATTTCTTGGAAGCTTGGCAACTCCTTTCAATGAAAGTATTTTCCACAGTCTCTTCTTAGGTCTACTTGAAGAGGAAACAAATCATAGAGACAAAATTGAGAACTACATTATTTTTCAAATTTCAAAGTGCTACTACAAACCATGTTGGATTTAGAGTTCCAAATTCATCTATCTATACAGGAGAGAACAGAGGGAAACCTAAATACAAAAACTGCTACTGTAGACGAACGCTTCAACCTAGAAGAACAAAATTTGGTGAGCAAAGTGGGATTTGTGTACTTTGATTACCACCATGTATCATCCAGATTGGGTGAAAAAATATTTGCTGGTATTTCGGAAATTCGTAATTTCTTGGAAGCTTGGCAACCCCTGTCAATGAATGCGCTTTTCCACAGTCTCAGCTTTGGCCTTCTTGAAGAGGAAAGAAACCATAGAGACAAAACTGAGAACTACTTTTTTTGTCAAGTTTCAAAGAGCTACTACAAACCATGTTGGATTTAGAGTTCCAAATTCATCTATCTATATAGGAGAGAACAGAGGGAAACCTAAAAATAAAAACTGCTACTGTAAACGAACGTTTCAACCTAGAGAACAAAATTTGGTGGGCAAAGTGGGATTTTTTTATTTGTCATTACCTCCACGTATCATCAAGATTGGGTGAAAAAATATTTGCTGTTATTTTGGAAATTCGTAATTTCTTGGAAGCTTGGCAACCCCTTTCAATGAAAGCGCTTTTCCACAGTCTGTGCCTAGGGCTACTTGAAGAAAAAACAAACCATAGAAACAAAACTGAGAACTACATTATTTTGTCAAGTTTCAAAGAACTACTACACACCACGTATCATCCAGATTGGGTGAAAAAATTTTTGCTGGAATATCGGAAACTCTTAATTTCTTCGAAGCTTGGCAACCCCTTTCAATGAAAGTGCTTTTCCATAGTTTCTGCTTAGGGCTACTTGAAGAGGAAACAAACCATAGAGACAAAACTGAGAACTACTTTTTTTGTCAAGTTTCAAAGTGCTAAAACAAACCATGTTGGATTTAGAGTTCCAAATTCATCTATCTATATAGGAGAGAACAGAGTTAAACCTAAATGTAAAAACTGCTACTGTAAACGAACGCTTCAACCTAGAAGAACACAATTTTGTGAGCCAAGTGGGAATTGTGTACTGATCATTACCACCTACTATCATCAAGATTGGGTGAAAAAATATTTCCTGGTATTTCAGAAACTCGTTATTTCTTAGAAGCTTGGCAAACCCTCTCATTGAAAGTGCTTTTCAACTGTCTGTGACTAGGGCTACTTGAATAGGATACAAACAATAGAGACAAAAACTGAGAACTACTTCATTTTGTCAAGTTTCAAAGAACTACTTCATCCATGTTGGATTTAGAGTTCCAAATTCCTCTATCTATATAGGAGAGAAGAGAGTGAAACCTAAATATAAAAACTGCTACTGCAGATGAACGGTTCAACCTAGAAGAAGAAAATTTAGTGAGCAAAGGGGGATTTGTGTACTTGTCATTACCACCACGTATCATCAAGATTGGGTGAAAAAATATTTGCTGGAATATCGGAAACTCGTAATTTCTTCGAAGCTTGGCAACCCCTTTCAATGAAAGTGCTTTTCCACAGTCTCTGCTTAGGGCTACTTCAAGAGGAAACAAATCATAAAAACAAAACTGAGAACTACATTATTTTTTCAAGTTTCAAAGAGCTACTACAAACCATGTTGGATTTAGAGTTCCAAATTCATCTATCTATATAGGAGAGAACAGAGTGAACCTTAATATAAAAACTGCTCCTGTAGACGAACGGTTCAAACTAGAAGAACAAAATTTGGTGAGCCAAGTAGGATTTGTGTACTTGTCATTACCACCACGTATCATCAAGATTGGGTGAAAAAATATTTGCTGGTATATCGGAAACTCGTAATTTCTTGGAAGCTTGGCAACAACTTTCAATGAAAGTGCTTTTCCACAGTCTCTGCTTAGGGCTAGTTGAAGAGGAAACAAACCATAGAGACAAAACTGAGAACTACTTTATTTTGTCAATTTTCAGATACCTACTACAAACCATGTTGGATTTAGAGTTCCAAATTCATCTCTCTATATAGGAGTGAACAGAGTGAAACCTAAATGTAAAAACTGCTACTGTAGACGAACGCTTCAACCTAGAAGAACAAAATTTGGTGAGCCAAGTGGGATTTGTTTACTTGTCTATACCACCACGTATCATCCAGATTGGGTGAAAAAATATTTACTGGTATTTCAAAAACTCGTTATTTCTTGGAAGTTTGGCAACCCCTTTCAATGAAAGTGCTTTTCCAGAGTCTCTTTATAGGGCTACTTGAAGAGGAAACAAACCATAGAGAGAAAACTGAGAACTATTTTTTTGTCAAGTTTCAAAGAGCTACTACAAACCATGTTGGATTTAGAGTTCCAAATTCATCTATCTATATAGGAGAGAACAGAGGGAAACCTAAAAATAAAAACTGCTACTGTAAACGAACGCTTCAACCTAGACAACAAAATTTGGTGGGCTAAGTGGGATTTTTGTATTTTTCATTACCACCACGCATCATCAAGATTGGGTGAAAAAATATTTGCTGGTATTTCAGAAATTCGTAATTTCCTGGAAGCTTGGCAACCCCTTTCAGTGAAAGCGCTTTTGCACAGTCTCTGCTTAGGGCTACTTGAAGACGAAACAAACCATAGACACAAAACTGAGGACTACATTATTTTGTCAAGTTTCAAAACACTACTACAAACCATGTTGGATTGAGAGTTCCAAATTCATCGATCAATATAGGAGAGAACAGAGGGAAACGTAAATAGAAAAACTGCTACTGTAAACGAACACTTCAACCTAGAAGAACACAATTTTGTGAGCCAAGTGGGAATTGTGTACTGATCATTACCACCTAGTATCATCAAGATTGGGTGAAAAAATATTTCCTGGTCTTTCAGAAACTCGTTATTTCTTAGAAGCTTGGCAAACCCTCTCATTGAAAGTGCTTTGCAACTGTCTGTGACTAGGGCTACTTGAAGAGGAAACAAACGATAGAGACAAAAACTGAGAACTCCTTCATTTTGTCAAGTTTCAAAGAACTACTTCAAACCATGTTGGATTTAGAGTTCCAAATTCCTCTATCTATATAGGAGAGAAGAGAGTGAAACCTAAATATAAAAACTGCTACTGCAGATGAACGGTTCAACCTAGAAGAACAAAATTTGGTGAGCCAAGTGGGATTTGTTTACTTGTCTATACCACCACGTATCATCCAGATTGGGTGAAAAACATATTTACTGGTATTTCAAAAACACGTTATTTCTTGGAAGTTTGGCAACCCCTTTCAATGAAAGTGCTTTTCCAGAGTCTCTTTATAGGGCTACTTGAAGAGGAAACAAACCATAGAGACAAAACTGAGAACTACTTTTTTTTGTCAAGTTTCAAAGAGCTACTACAAACCATGTTGGATTTGGAGTTCCAAATTCATCTATCTATATAGGAGAGAACAGAGGGAAACCTAAAAATAAAAACTGCTACTGTAAACGAACGCTTCAACCTAGACAACAAAATTTGGTGGGCTAAGTGGGATTTTGGTCTTTTTCATTACCACCACCTATCATCACGATTGGGTGAAAAAATATTTGCTGGTATTTCGGAAATTCGTAATTTCCTGGAAGCTTGGCAACCCCTTTCAGTGAAAGCGCTTTTGTACAGTCTCTGCTTAGGGCTACTTGAAGAGGAAACAAACCATAGACACAAAACTGAGGACTACATTATTTTGTCAAGTTTCAAAGAAGTACTACAAACCATGTTGGATATAGAGTTCCAAATTCATCGATCAATATAGGAGAGAACAGTGGGAAACCTAAATACAAAAACTGCTACTGTAGACGAACGCTTCAACCTAGAAGAATAAAATTTGGTGAGCCAAGTGGGATTTGTCTACTGATCATTACCACCATGTATCATCAAGATTGGGTGAAAAAATATTTGCGGGTATTTCGGAAACTCGTTATTTCTTAGAAGCTTGGCAACCCCTTTCAATGAAAGCGCTTTTCCACAGTCTCTGCTTAGGGCTACTTGAAGAGGAAACAAACCATAGAGACAAAACTGAGAACTACCTTTTTGTCAAGTTTCAAAGTGCTACTACAAACCATGTTGGATTTAGAGTTAAAAATTCATCTATCTATGTAGGAGAGAACAGAGGGAAACCTAAAAATATAAACTGCTACTGCAAACGAACACTTCAAACTAGAAGAACAAAATTTCGTGAGTCAAATGATATTTGTGTACCGATCACTACCCCCAAGTATCATCAAGATTGGGTGAAAAAATATTTGCTGGTTATTCGGAAAGTAGTTATTTCTTGGAAGGTTTGCAACCCCTTTCAATGAAAGTGCTTTTCCACAGTCTGTGCCTAGGGCTACTTGAAGAGGAAACAAACCATAGAGACAAAACTGAGAACTCCGTTATTTTGTCAAGTTTCAAAGAGCTACTACAAACCATGTTGGATTTAGAGTTCCAAATTCTTCTATCTATATAGGAGAGAACAGAGGGAAACCTAAATATAAAAACTGCTACTGTAGACCAACGCTTCAATCTACAAGAACACAATTTGGTGAGCCAAGTGGGATTTGTGTACTGATCATTACCAATAAGCATCATCAAGATTGGGTGAAAAAATATTTGCTGGTATTTCGGAAACTCGTTATTTCTTAGAAGCTTTGCAACCCCTCTCAATGAAAGTGCTTTTCCACAGTCTGTGACTAGGGCTACTTGAAGGAAACAAACCATAGTGACAAATCTGAGAACTCCTTTATTTTGTCAAGTTTCAAAGAGCTACTACAAACCATGTTGGATTTAGAGTTCTAAATTCATCTATCTCTATAGGAGAGAACAGAGTGAAACCTAAATGTAAAAACTGCTACTGTAAACGAACGCTTCAACCTAGAAGAACACAATTTTGTGAGCCAAGTGGGAATTTTGTACTGATCATTACCACCTAGTATCATCAAGATTGGGTGAAAAAATATTTGCTGGTATTTCGGAAACTCGTTATTTCTTAGAAGATTTGTAACCCCTCTCAATGAAAGTGCTTTTCCACAGTCAGTGACTAGGGCTACTTGAAGGCAACAAACCATAGTGACAAATCTGAGAACTCCTTTATTTTGTCAAGTTTCAAAGAGCTACTACTAACCATGTTGGATTTAGAGTTCCAAATTCATCTATCTATATAGGAGAGAACAGTGAAACCTAAATGTAAAAACTGCTACTTTAGACGAACGCTTAACCTAGAATAACAAAATTTGGTGAGCCAAGTGAAATTTGTGTACTGATCATTACCACCATGTATCATCAAGATTGGGTGAAAAAATATTTGCTGGTATTACGGAAACTCGTTATTTCTTAGAAGCTTGGCAACCCCTCTCAATGAAAGTGCTTTTCCACCGTCTGTGCCAAGGGGTACTTGAAGAGGAAACAAACCATAGGGACAAAACTGGGAACTCCTTTCTTTTGTCAAGTTTCAAAGATCTACTACAAACCATTTTGGATATAGAGTTGCAAATTCATTGATCTATATAGGAGAGAACAAAGTGAAACCTAAAAATAAAAACTGCTGCTGTAAATGAACGCTTCACCTAGAAGAACAAAATTTGGTGAGCCAAGTGGGATTTGTGTACTTGTCATTACCACCACGTATCATCAAGATTGGGTGAAAAAATATTTGCTGGTATTTCGGAAACATGTAATTTCTTGGAAGCTTGGCAACTCCTTTCAATGAAAGTATTTTCCACAGTCTCTTCTTAGGTCTACTTGAAGAGGAAACAAATCATAGAGACAAAATTGAGAACTACATTATTTTTCAAATTTCAAAGTGCTACTACAAACCATGTTGGATTTAGAGTTCCAAATTCATCTATCTATACAGGAGAGAACAGAGGGAAACCTAAATACAAAAACTGCTACTGTAGACGAACGCTTCAACCTAGAAGAACAAAATTTGGTGAGCAAAGTGGGATTTGTGTACTTTGATTACCACCATGTATCATCCAGATTGGGTGAAAAAATATTTGCTGGTATTTCGGAAATTCGTAATTTCTTGGAAGCTTGGCAACCCCTGTCAATGAATGCGCTTTTCCACAGTCTCAGCTTTGGCCTTCTTGAAGAGGAAAGAAACCATAGAGACAAAACTGAGAACTACTTTTTTTGTCAAGTTTCAAAGAGCTACTACAAACCATGTTGGATTTAGAGTTCCAAATTCATCTATCTATATAGGAGAGAACAGAGGGAAACCTAAAAATAAAAACTGCTACTGTAAACGAACGTTTCAACCTAGAGAACAAAATTTGGTGGGCAAAGTGGGATTTTTTTATTTGTCATTACCTCCACGTATCATCAAGATTGGGTGAAAAAATATTTGCTGTTATTTTGGAAATTCGTAATTTCTTGGAAGCTTGGCAACCCCTTTCAATGAA
>NW_027513254.1:0-65761 GCF_048772815.1 Callospermophilus lateralis | reverse complement strand
GTTATTTCTTAGAAGCTTGGCAACCCCTTTCTGAAAGTGCTTTTCCACAGTCTGTGCATAGGGCTACTTGAAGAGGGAACAAACCATAGAGACAAAACTGAGAACTACTTTATTTTTTCAAGTTTCAAATAGCTACTACAAAACATGTTTGATTTAGAGTTCCAAATTTATCTATCTATATAGGAGAGAACAGAGTGAAACCTAAATATAAAAACTGCTACTGTAGACGAACGCTTAAACCTAGAAGAACAGAATTTGGTGAGCCAAGTGGGATTTCTGTCCTGATCATTACCACCAAGTATCATCAAGATTGGGGGAAAAAATATTTGCGGGTATTTCGGAAACTTGTTATTTCTTAGAAGGTTGGCAACCCCTCTCAATGAAAATGCTTTTCCACAGTCTGTGCCTAGGGCTACTTGAAGAGGAAATAAATCATAGAGACAAAACTGAGAACTACTTTATTTTGTCAAGTTTCAAAGAGCTACTACAAACGACGTTGGATTTAGAGTTCCAAATTCATCTATCTATATAAGAGAGAACAGAGTGAAACGTACATATAAAATCTGCTACTGTAGACGAACGCTTCAACCTAGAAGAACACAATTTGGTGAGCCAAGTGGTTTTTGTGTACTGATCATTACCACCAAGTATCATCAAGATTGAGTGAAAAAATATTTGCTGGTATTTCGGAAACTCGTTATTTCTTAGAAACTTGGCAACCCCTCTTAATGAATGTGCTTTTCCACAGTCTGGGCCTAGGGCTACTTGAAGAGGAAACAAACCATAGAGACAAAACTGAACAGTACTTTATTTGGTCCAGTAACAAAGAGCTACTACAAACCATGTTGGATTTAGAGTTCCAAATTCATCTATCTATATAGGAGACAACAGAGTGAAAGGGAATATAAAAATTGCTACTGTAGATGAACGCTTAAATCTAGAAGAACACAATTTGGTGAGCCAAGTGGGATTTATGTACTGATCATTACCACCAGGTATCATCAAGATTGGGTGAAAAAATAATTGCTGGTATTTCAGAAACTCGTTATTTCTTGAAAGCTTGGCAACTCCTTTCAATGAAAGTGCTTTTCCACAGTCATTTTTTAGGGCTACATGAAGAGGAAACAAACCATAGAGACACAATTGAGAACTACTTTATTTGGTCAAGTTTCAAAGAGCTACTACAAACGACGTTGGATTTAGAGTTCCAAATTCATCTATCTATATAAGAGAGAACAGAGTGAATCCTACATATAAAACCTGCTACTGTAGACGAACGCTTCAACATAGAAGAACACAATTTGGTGAGCCCAGCGGTTTTTGTGTACTGATCATTAGCACAAAGTATCATTAAGATTGCGTGAAAAAATATTTGCTGGTATTTCAAAAACTCGTTATTTCTTAGAAGCTTGACAACCCGTCTCAATGAAAGTGCTTTTCCACAGTCTGTGCCTAGGGTTACATGAAGAGGAAACAAACCATAGAGACAAAACTGAGAACTGCTTTATTTTGCCAAGTTTCAAAGAGCTACTACAAGCCATGTTGGATTTAGAGTTCCAAATTCGTCTATCTTTATAGGAGAGAACAGAGGGAAACCTAAAAATTTAAACCGCTACTGTAAACGAATGCTTCAACCTAGAAGAACACAATTTGGTGAGCCAAGTGGGATTTATGTAGTGATCATTACCACCAACTATCATCAAGATTGGGTGAAAAAATATTTGATGGTATTTCGGAAACTCGTTATTTCTTTGAAGCTTGGCAACCCCTCTCAATGAAAGTGCTTTTCCCCAGTGTGTGCCTAGGGCTACTTGAAGAGGAAACAAACCATAGAGACAAAAATGAGAACTCCTTTATTTTGTCAAGTTTCAAAGAGCTACTACAAACCATGTTGGATTTAGAGTTCCAAATTCATCTATCTATATAGGAGTGGACAGAGTGAAACTAAAAGTAAAAACTGCTGCTGTAAACGAACACTTCAACCTAGAAAAACAAAATTTGGTGAGCCAAGTGGGATTTGTGTACTTGTCATTACCACCACGTATCATCAAGATTGGGTGAAAAAATAATTGCTGGTATTTCAGAAACTCGTTATATCTTGGAAGCTTGGCAACCCCTTTCAATGAAAGTGCTTTTCCACAGTCTGTGCCTAGGGCTACTTGAAGAGGAAACAATCCATAGAGACAAAACTGAGAACTACTTTATTTTGTCAAGTTTCAAAGAGCTACTACAAACCATGTTGGATTTAGAGTTCCAAATTGATCTATCTATATAAGAGAGAACAGAGTGAAACCTACATATAAAAACTGCTACTGTAGACGAACGCTTCAACCTAGAAGAACACAATTTGGTGAGCCAAGTGGGATTTGTGTACTGATCATTACCACGAAGTATCATCAAGATTGGGTGAAAAATTATTTGCTGGTATTTTGAAACTCGTTATTTCTTATAAGCTTGGCAACCCCTCTCAATGAAAGTGCTTTTCCACAGTCTGTGCCTAGGGCTAATTGAAGAGGAAACAGCCATAGAGAGAAAACAGAGAACTCCTTTATTTTGTCAAGTTTCAAGGAGCTACTACAAACCATGTTGGATTTAGAGTTCCAAATTCATCTATCCATATAGGAGAGAACAGAGGGAAACCTAAAAATAAAAACTGCTACTGTAAACGAACGCTTCAACCTAGAAGAACAAAATTTGGTGAGCCAAGTGGGATTTCTGTACTTGTCATTACCACCACGTATCATCAAGTCGGGTGAAAAAATATTTGCTGGAATAGCGGAAACTCATAATTTCTTGGAAGCTTGGCAACCCCTTTTAATGAAATTGCTTTTCCACAGTCTCTGCTTAGGGCTACTTGAAGAAAAAACAAACCATAAAGATAAAACTGAGAACTACTTTATTTTGTCAAGTTTCAAAGAGCTACTAGAAACCATGTGGATTTAGAGTTCCAAATTCATCTATCTATATAGGAGAGAACAGAGTGAAACCTAAAAATATAAACTGCTACTGTAAACGAACGCTTCAACCTAGAAGAACAAAATTTGGTGAGCCAGTGGGATTTGTGTACTGATCATTACCACCATGTATCATCAAGTTTGGGTGAAAAATATTTCCGATTTTTTCAGAAACTCGTTATTTCTTAGAAGCTTAGCAACCCAACTCTGAAAGTGCTTTTCCACAGTCTGTGCATAGGGCTACTTGAAGAGGGAACAAACCATAGAGACAAAACTGAGAACTACTTTATTTTGTCAAGTTTAAAGAGCTACTACAAAACATGTTGGATTTAGAGGTACAAATTTATCTATCTATATAGGAGAGAACAGAGTGAAACCTAAATATAAAAACTGCTACTGTAGATGAACGCTTAAACCTAGAAGAACAGAATTTGGTGAGCCAATTGGGATTTCTGTCCTGATCATTACCACCGAGTATCATCAAGATTGGGTGCAAAAATATTTGCTGGTATTTCGGAAACTCGTTATTTCTTATAAGCTTGGCAACCCCTCTCAATGAAAGTGCTTTTCCACAGTCTGTGCCTAGGGCTACTTGAAGAGGAAACAACCATAGAGAGAAAACTGAGAACTCCTTTACTTTGTCAAGTTTCAAAGAGCTACTACAAACCATGTTGGATTTAGAGTTCCAAATTCATCTATCTTTATAGGAGAGAACAGAGGGAAACCTAAAAATTTAAACTGCTACTGTAAACGAATGCTTCAACCTAGAAGAACACAATTTGGTGAGCCAAGTGGGATTTATGTACTGATCATTACCACCAACTATCATCAAGATTGGGTGAAAAAATATTTGCTGGTATTTCGGAAACTCGTTATTTCTTTGAAGCTTGGCAACCCCTCTCAATGAAAGTGCTTTTCCCCAGTCTGTGCCTAGGGCTACATGAAAGGGAAACAATCCATAGAGACAAAACTCAGAACTCCTGTATTTTGTCAAGTTTCAAAGAGCTACTACAAACCATGTTGGATTTAGAGTTCCAAATTCATCTATCTATATAGGAGAGAACAGAGTGAAACAAAAAAAAAAAAAAAAAACTGCTACTGTAGACGAACGCTTCAACCTAGAAGAACAAAATTTGGTGAGCCAAGTGGGATTTGTGTACTTGACATTACCACCACGTATCATCAAGATTGCATGAATAAATATTTGCTGGTATTTCGGAAATTCATAATTTCTTGGAAGCTTGGCAAACCCTTTCAATGAAAGCGCTTTTCCACAGTCTGTCCCTAGGGCGACTTGAAGAGGAAAAAAACCATAGAGACAAAACTGAGAACTCCTTTATTTTGTCAAGTTTCAAAAAGCTAATAAAAACCATGTTTTGGATTTAGAGTTCCAAATTCTTCTATATATGTAGGAGAGAACAGAGTGAAACCTAAATGTAAATACTGCTACTGTAGACGAACACTTCAACCTAGAAGAACACAATTTGGTGAGCCAAGTGGGATTTGTGTACTTATCATTACCACCAAGTATCATCAAGATTGGGTGAAAAAATATTTCTTTTATTTCGGAAACTCGTTATTTTTGGAAGCTTGGCAACCACTTTCAATGAAAGTGCTTTTCCACAGTCTGTAGATACGGCTACTTGCAGAGGAAAAATACCATAGAGACAAAATTGAGAATTCCTTTATTTTGTCAAGTTTCAAAGAGCTACTACAAACCATATTGGATTTAGAGTTCCAAATTCTTCTATCTATATAGGAGAGAACAGAGTGAAACCTGAATATAAAAACTGCTGCTGTAGACCAACGCTTCAACTTACAAGAACACAATTTGGTGAGCCAAGTGGGAATTGTGTACCGATCATTACCACCGAGTATATTTAAGATTGGGAGAAAAAATATTTGCTGGTATTTCGGAAACTCGTTATTTCTTAGAAGCTTGGCAACCCCTCTCAATGAAAGTGCTCCAACACAGACTGTGCCTAGGGCTACTTGAAAGGGAAACAAACCATTGAGACAAAACTCAGAACTCCTTTATTTTGTCAAGTTTCAAAGAGCTACTACAAACCATGTTGGATTTTGAGTTAAAATTCATCTATCTATATAGGAGAGAACAGAGTGAAACCTAAAAAAAAAAAAAAAAAACTGCTACTGTAGACTAACGCTTCAACCTAGAAGAACAAAATTTGGTGAGCCAAGTGGGATTTGTGTACTGATCATTACTAGCAAGTATCATCAAGAATAGGTGAAAACATATTTGATGGTATTTTGGAAATTCGTAATTTCTTGGAAGCTTGGCAACCCCTATCAGTGAATGCGCTTTTCCACAGTCTCTGCTTTGGGCTTCTTGAAGAGGAAACAAACCATAGAGACAAAACTGAGAACTACTTTTTTTGTCAAGTTTCAAAGAGGTACTACAAACCATGTTGGATTTAGAGTTCCAAATTCATCTATCTATATATGAGAGAACAGAGGGAAACCTAAATGCAAAAACTGCTACTGTAGACGAACGCTTCAACCTAGAAGAACAAAATTTGGTGAGCCAAGTGGGATTTGTGTACTTGTCATTACCACCACGTATTATCAAGATTGGGTGAATAAATATTTGCTGGTATTTCGGAAATTCGTAATTTCTTGGAAGCTTGGCAATCCCTTTCAATGAAAGCGACTTTCCACAGTCTGTGCCTAGGGCTACTTGAAGAGGATAGAAACCATAGGGACAAAACTGAGAAATTTTTTATTTTGTCAAGTTTCAAAGAGCTACTAGAAACCATGTAGGATTGAGAGTTCCAAATTCATCTATCTATATATGAGAGAACAGAGTGAAACCTAAATGTAAAAACTGCTACTGTAAACGAACGCTTCAACCTAGAAGAACACAATTTTGTGAGCCAAGTGGGAATTGTGTACTGATCATTACCACCTACTATCATCAAGATTGGGTGAAAAAATATTTCCTGGTATTTCAGAAACTCGTTATTTCTTAGAAGCTTGGCAAACCCTCTCATTGAAAGTGCTTTTCAACTGTCTGTGACTAGGGCTACTTGAATAGGATACAAACGATAGAGACAAAAACTGAGAACTACTTCATTTTGTCAAGTTTCAAAGAACTACTTCATCCATGTTGGATTTAGAGTTCCAAATTCCTCTATCTATATAGGAGAGAAGAGAGTGAAACCTAAATATAAAAACTGCTACTGCAGATGAACGGTTCAACCTAGAAGAAGAAAATTTAGTGAGCAAAGGGGGATTTGTGTACTTGTCATTACCACCACGTATCATCAAGATTGGGTGAAAAAATATTTGCTGGAATATCGGAAACTCGTAATTTCTTCGAAGCTTGGCAACCCCTTTCAATGAAAGTGCTTTTCCACAGTCTCTGCTTAGGGCTACTTCAAGAGGAAACAAATCATAGAAACAAAACTGAGAACTACATTATTTTTTCAAGTTTCAAAGAGCTACTACAAACCATGTTGGATTTAGAGTTCCAAATTCATCTATCTATATAGGAGAGAACAGAGTGAACCTTAATATAAAAACTGCTCCTGTAGACGAACGGTTCAAACTAGAAGAACAAAATTTGGTGAGCCAAGTAGGATTTGTGTACTTGTCATTACCACCACGTATCATCAAGATTGGGTGAAAAAATATTTGCTGGTATATCGGAAACTCGTAATTTCTTGGAAGCTTGGCAACAACTTTCAATGAAAGTGCTTTTCCACAGTCTCTGCTTAGGGCTAGTTGAAGAGGAAACAAACCATAGAGACAAAACTGAGAACTACTTTATTTTGTCAATTTTCAGATACCTACTACAAACTATGTTGGATTTAGAGTTCCAAATTCATCTCTCTATATAGGAGTGAACAGAGTGAAACCTAAATGTAAAAACTGCTACTGTAGACGAACGCTTCAACCTAGAAGAACAAAATTTGGTGAGCCAAGTGGGATTTGTTTACTTGTCTATACCACCACGTATCATCCAGATTGGGTGAAAAAATATTTACTGGTATTTCAAAAACTCGTTATTTCTTGGAAGTTTGGCAACCCCTTTCAATGAAAGTGCTTTTCCAGAGTCTCTTTATAGGGCTACTTGAAGAGGAAACAAACCATAGAGACAAAACTGAGAACTATTTTTTTTGTCAAGTTTCAAAGAGCTACTACAAACCATGTTGGATTTAGAGTTCCAAATTCATCTATCTGTATAGGAGAGAACAGAGGGAAACCTAAAAATAAAAACTGCTACTGTAAACGAACGCTTCAACCTAGACAACAAAATTTGGTGGGCTAAGTGGGATTTTTGTATTTTTCATTACCACCACGTATCATCAAGATTGGGTGAAAAAATATTTGCTGGTATTTCAGAAATTCGTAATTTCCTGGAAGATTGGCAACCCCTTTCAGTGAAAGCGCTTTTGCACAGTCTCTGCTTAGGGCTACTTGAAGAGGAAACAAACCATAGACACAAAACTGAGGACTACATTATTTTGTCAAGTTTCAAAACACTACTACAAACTATGTTGGATTTAGAGTTCCAAATTCATCGATCCATATAGGAGAGAACAGAGGGAAACGTAAATAGAAAAACTGCTACTGTAAACGAACACTTCAAACTAGAAGAACAAAATTTGGTGAGTCAAGTGGTATTTGAGTACCGATCATTACCACCAAGTATCATCAAGATAGGTTGAAAAAATATTTGCTGGTATTTCGGAAACTCGTTATTTCTTAGAAGCTTTGCAACCCCTCTCAATGAACGTGCTTTTCCACAGTCTGTGACTAGGGCTACTTGAAGAAAACAAACCATAGTGACAAATCTGAGAACTCCTTTATTTTGTCAAGTTTCAAAGAGCTACTACAAACCATGTTGGATTTAGAGTTCCAAATTCATCTATCTATATAGGAGAGAATAGAGGGAAACCTAAAAATAAAAACTGCTACTGTAAACGAACGCTTCAACCTAGAAGAAAAAAATTTGGTGAGCCAAGTGGGATTTGTGTATTTGTCATCACCACCACGTATCATCAAGATTGGGTGAAAAAATATTTGCTGGCATTTCGGAAATTCGTAATTTCTTGGAAGCTTGGCAACCCCTTCCAATGAAAGCGCTTTTCCTAAGTCTCTGCTTGGGTGACTTGAAGAGGAAACAAACCATAGAGACAAAACTGAGAACTACTTTTTGGTCAAGTTTCAAAGTGCTACTACAAACCATGTTGGATTTAGAGTTAAAAATTCATCTATCTCTGTAGGAGAGAACAGAGGGAAACCTAAAAATATAAACTGCTACTGTAAACGAACACTTCAAACTAGAAGAACAAAATTTGGTGAGTCAAGTGGTATTTGAGTACCGATCATTACCACCAAGTATCATCAAGATTGGGTGAAAAAATATTTGCTGGTATTTCGGAAGATAGTTATTTCTTGGAAGCTTGGCAACCCCTTTCAATGAAAGTGCTTTTCCACAGTCTGTGCCTAGGGCTAATTGAAGAGGAAACAAACCATAGAGACAAAACTGAGAACTCCGTTATTTTGTCAAGTTTCAAAGAGCTACTACTAACCATGTTGGATTTAGAGTTCCAAATTCATCTATCTATATAGGAGAGAACAGCAAAACCTAAATGTAAAAACTGGTACTGTAGATGAACGCTTCAACCTAGAAGAACAAAATTTGGTGAGCCAAGTGGGATTTGTGTACTTGTCATTACCACCATGTATCATCCAGATTGGGTGAAAAAATATTTGCTGGTATTTCGGAAATTCGTAATTTCTTGGATGCTTGGCAACCCCTATCAATGAATGCGCTTTTCCACAGTCTCTGCTTTGGGCTTCTTGAAGAGGAAACAAACTATAGAGACAAAACTGAGAACTACTTTTTTTGTCAAGTTTTAAAGAGCTATTCCAAACCATGTTGGATTTAGAGTTCCAAATTCATCTATCTATATAGGAGAGAACAGATGGAAACCTAAGTTTAAAAACTGCTACTGCAGACGAAAGCTTCAACCTAGAAGAACAAAATTTGGTGAGTCAAGTGGTATTTGTGTACCGATCATTACCCCAAAGTATCATCAAGATTGGGTCAAAAAATATTTGCTGGTATTTCGGAAACTCTTAATTTCTTGGAAGCTTGGCAACAACATTCAATGAAAGTGTTTTCCACAGTCGGGGCTAGGGCTACTTGAAAAGGAAACAAACCATAGAGACAAAACTGAGAACACCTTTATTTTGTCAAGTATCAAAGAGCTACTACAAACCATGTTGGATTTAGAGGTCCATTTTCATCTATCAATATAGGAAAGAACAGAGTGAAACCTAAATATAAAAATTGCATCTGTAGAACAACTCTTCAACCTACAGGAACACAACTTGGTGAGCCAAGTGGGAATTGTGTACTGATCATTACCACCACGTATCATTAAGATTGGATGAAAAAATATTTGCTGGTATTTCGGAAACTCGTTATTTCTTAGAAGCTTGGCATCCCCTCTCAATGAAAGTGCTTTTCCACAGTCTGTGACTAGGGCTACTTGAAAGGGAAGAAAACCATAGAGACAAAACTGAGAACTCCGTTATTTTCTCAAGCTACAAAAAGCTACTAATAACCATGTTGGATTTAGAGTTCCAAATTCCTCTATCTATATAGGAGAGAACAGAGTGAAACCAAAATGTTAATACAGCTTCTGTAGACAAACGCTTCAACCTAGAAGAACAAAATTTGGTGAGCCAAGTGGGATCTGTGTACTGATCATTGCCACCATGTATCATCAAGATTGGGTGAAAAAATATTTGCTGGTTATTCGGAAAGTCGTTATTTCTTAGAAGCTTTGCAACCCCTCTCAATGAAAGTGCTTTTCCACAGTCTGTGACTAGAGCTACTTGAAGAGGAAACAAACCATAGTGACAAATCTGAGAACTCATTTATTTTGTCAAGTTTCAAAGAGCTACTACTAACCATGTTGGATTTAGAGTTCCAAATACATCTATCTATATAGGAGAGAACAGTGAAACCTAAATTTAAAAACTGCTACTGTAGACGAACGCTTCAACCTAGAAGAATAAAATTTGGTGAGCCAAGTGGGATTTGTGTACTTGTCATTACCACCACGTATCATGAAGATTGGGTGAATAAATATTTGCTGGTTTTTCGGAAAGTCATAATTTCTTGGAAGCTTGGCAACCCCTTTCAATGAAAGCGCTTTTCCACAGTCTGTGCCTAGGGCTACTTGAAGTGGAAAAAAATCATAGAGACAAAACTGAGAAATTTTTTATTTTGTCACGTTTCAAAGAGCTACTACAAACCATGTTGGATTGAGAGTTCCAAATTCATCTATCTATATAGGAGAGAACAGAGTGAAACGTAAATGTAAAAACTGCTACTGTAGACGAACGCTTCAACCTAGAAGAACAAAATTTGGTGAGCCAAGTGGGATTTGTGTACTGATGATTACCACCAGGTATCATCACGATTGGGTGAAAAAATATTTGCTGGTATTTCGGAAACTCGTTATTTCTTAGAAGCTTGGCAACCCCTCTCAATAAAAGTCTTTTCCACAGTCTGTGCCTAGGGCTACTGAAGAGGAAACAAACCATAGAGACAAAACTGAGAACTCCTTTATTTTGTCAAGTTTCAAAGAGCTACTACAAACCATGTTGGATTTAGAGTTCCAAATTCATCGATCTATATAGGAGAGAACAAAGTGAAACCTAAAAATATAAACTGCTACTGTAAACGAACGCTTCAACCTAAAAGAAGAAAATTTGGTGAGCCAAGTGGGATTTGTGTACTTGTCATTACCACCACGTATCATCAAGATTGGGTGAAAAAACATTTGCTGGTATTTCAGAAATTCGTAATTTCTGGGAAGCTTGGCAACCCCTTTCAATGAAAGCGCTTCTCCACAGTCTCTGCTTAGGGCTACTTGAAGAGGAAACAAACCATAGAGACAAAACTGAGAACTACTTTTTTGTCAAGTTTCAAAGTGCTACTACAAAACATGTTTAATTTAGAGTTAAAAATTCATCTATCTATGTAGGAGAGAACAGAGGGAAACCTAAAAATATAAAGTGCTACTGTAAACGAACACTTCAAACTAGAAGAACAAAATTTGGTGAGTCAAGTGGTATTTGTGTACCGATCATTACCACCAAGTATCATCCAGATTGGGTGAAAAAATATTTGCTGGTATTTCGCAAACTCGTTATTTCTTGGAAGGTGGCAACCCCTTTCAATGAAAGTGCTTTTCCACAGTCTGTGCCTAGGGCTACTTGAAGAGGAAACAAACCATAGAGACAAAACTGAGAACTCCGTTATTTTGTCAAGTTTCAAAGAGCTACTACTAACCATGTTGGATTTAGAGTTCCAAATTCATCTATCTATATAGGAGAGAACAGTGAAACCTAAATGTAAAAACTGCTACTGTAGACGAACGCTTCAACCTAGAAGAACAAAACTTGGTGAGTCAAGTGGGATTTGTGTACTTGTCATTACCACCACGTATCATCCAGATTGGGTGAAAAAATATTTGCTGGAATATCGGAAACTCTTAATTTCTTCGAAGCTTGGCAACCCCTTTCAATGAAAGTGCTTTTCCATAGTTTCTGCTTAGGGCTACTTGAAGAGGAAACAAACCATAGAGACAAAACTGAGAACTACTTTTTTTATCAAGTTTCAAAGAGCTACTACAAACCATGTTGGATTTAGAGTTCCAAATTCATCTATCTATATAGGAGAGAACAGAGTGAAACCTAAATGTAAAAACTGCTACTGTAAATGAACGCTTCAACCTAGAAGAACACAATTTTGTGAGCCAAGTGGGAATTGTGTACTGATCATTACCACGTAGTATCATCAAGATTGGGTGAAAAAATATTTCCTGGTCTTTCAGAAACTCGTTATTTCTTAGAAGCTTGGCAAACCCTCTCATTGAAAGTGCTTTGCAACTGTCTGTGACTAGGGCTACTTGAAGAGGAAACAAACGATAGAGACAAAAACTGAGAACTCCTTCATTTTGTCAAGTTTCAAAGAACTACTTCAAACCATGTTGGATTTAGAGTTCCAAATTCCTCTATCTATATAGGAGAGAAGAGAGTGAAACCTAAATATAAAAACTGCTACTGCAGATGAACGGTTCAACCTAGAAGAACAAAATTTGGTAAGCCAAGTGGGATTTGTTTTCTTGTCTATACCACCACGTATCATCCAGATTGTTAAAAAATATTTACTGGTATTTCAAAAACACGTTATTTCTTGGAAGTTTGGCAACCCCTTTCAATGAAAGTGCTTTTCCAGAGTCTCTTTATAGGGCTACTTGAAGAGGAAACAAACCATAGAGACAAAACTGAGAACTACTTTTTTTTGTCAAGTTTCAAAAAGCTACTACAAACCATGTTGGATTTAGAGTTCCAAATTCATCTATCTATATAGGAGAGAACAGAGGGAAACCTAAAAATAAAAACTGCTACTGTAAACGAACGCTTCAACCTAGACAACAAAATTTGGTGGGCTAAGTGGGATATTGGTCTTTTTCATTACCACCACGTATCATCACGATTGGGTGAAAAAATATTTGCTGGTATTTCGGAAATTCGTAATTTCCTGGAAGCTTGGCAACCCCTTTCAGTGAAAGCGCTTTTGTACAGTCTCTGCTTAGGGCTACTTGAAGAGGAAACAAACCATAGACACAAAACTGAGGACTACATTATTTTGTCAAGTTTCAAAGAACTACTACAAACCATGTTGGATATAGAGTTCCAAATTCATCGATCAATATAGGAGAGAACAGAGGGAAACCTAAATACAAAAGCTGCTACTGTAGACGAACGCTTCAACCTAGAAGAATAAAATTTGGTGAGCCAAGTGGGATTTGTCTACTGATCATTACCACCATGTATCATCAAGATTGGGTGAAAAAATATTTGCGGGTATTTCGGAAACTCGTTATTTCTTAGAAGCTTGGCAACCCCTTTCAATGAAAGCGCTTTTCCACAGTCTCTGCTTAGGGCTACTTGAAGAGGAAACAAACCTTAGAGACAAAACTGAGAACTACCTTTTTGTCAAGTTTCAAAGTGCTACTACAAACCATGTTGGATTTAGAGTTAAAAATTCATCTATCTATGTAGGAGAGAACAGAGGGAAACCTAAAAATATAAACTGCTACTGCAAACGAACACTTCAAACTAGAAGAACAAAATTTCGTGAGTCAAATGATATTTGTGTACCGATCACTACCACCAAGTATCATCAAGATTGGGTGAAAAAATATTTGCTGGTTATTCGGAAAGTAGTTATTTCTTGGAAGGTTTGCAACCCCTTTCAATGAAAGTGCTTTTCCACAGTCTGTGCCTAGGGCTACTTGAAGAGGAAACAAACCATAGAGGCAAAACTGAGAACTCCGTTATTTTGTCAAGTTTCAAAGAGCTACTACAAACCATGTTGGATTTAGAGTTCCAAATTCTTCTATCTATATAGGAGAGAACAGAGGGAAACCTAAATATAAAAACTGCTACTGTAGACCAACGGTTCAATCTACAAGAACACAATTTGGTGAGCCAAGTGGGATTTGTGTACTGATCATTACCAATAAGCATCATCAAGTTTGGGTGAAAAAATATTTGCTGGTATTTCGGAAACTCGTTATTTCTTAGAAGCTTTGCAACCCCTCTCAATGAAAGTGCTTTTCCACAGTCTGTGACTAGGGCTACTTGAAGGAAACAAACCATAGTGACAAATCTGAGAACTCCTTTATTTTGTCAAGTTTCAAAGAGCTACTACAAACCATGTTGGATTTAGACTTCTAAATTCATCTATCTCTATAGGAGAGAACAGAGTGAAACCTAAATGTAAAAACTGCTACTGTAAACGAACGCTTCAACCTAGAAGAACACAATTTTGTGAGCCAAGTGGGAATTTTGTACTGATCATTACCACCTAGTATCATCAAGATTGGGTGAAAAAATATTTGCTGGTATTTCGGAAACTCGTTATTTCTTAGAAGCTTTGTAACCCCTCTCAATGAAAGTGCTTTTCCACAGTCGGTGACTAGGGCTACTTGAAGGCAACAAACCATAGTGACAAATCTGAGAACTCCTTTATTTTGTCAAGATTCAAAGAGCTACTACTAACCATGTTGGATTTAGAGTTCCAAATTCATCTATCTATATAGGAGAGAACAGTGAAACCTAAATGTAAAAACTGCTACTTTAGACGAACGCTTAACCTAGAATAACAAAATTTGGTGAGCCAAGTGAAATTTGTGTACTGATCATTACCACCATGTATCATCAAGATTGTTTGAAAAAATATTTGCTGGTATTACGGAAACTCGTTATTTCTTAGAAGCTTGGCAACCCCTCTCAATGAAAGTGCTTTTCCACCGTCTGTGCCAAGGGGTACTTGAAGAGGAAACAAACCATCGGGACGAAACTGGGAACTCCTTTCTTTTGTCAAGTTTCAAAGATCTACTACAAACCATTTTGGATTTAGAGTTGCAAATTCATTGATCTATATAGGAGAGAACAAAGTGAAACCTAAAAATAAAAACTGCTGCTGTAAATGAACGCTTCACCTAGAAGAACAAAATTTGGTGAGCCAAGTGGGATTTGTGTACTTGTCATTACCACCACGTATCATCAAGATTGGATGAAAAAATATTTGCTGGTAGTTCGGAAATTCGTAATTTTTTGGAAACTTGGCAACACCTTTCAAATAAAGCGCTTTTCCACAGTCTGTGCCTAGGGTTACTTGAAGAGGAAACAAAACATAGAGACAAAACTGAGAAATCCTTTATTTTGTCAAGTTTCAAAGAGCTACTACAAACCATGTTGGATTTAGAGTTTCAAATTCATCTATCTATATAGGAGAGAACAGAGGGAAACCTAAATACAAAAACTGCTACTGTAGACGAACGCTTCAACCTAGAAGAACAAAATTTGATGAGCCAAACGGGATTTGTGTACTGATCATTACCACCAAGTATCATCAATATTGGGTGAAACAATATTTGCTGGTATTTCAGAAACTCGTTATTTCTTACAAGTTTGGCAACCCCTCTCAAGGAAACTGCTTTAACACAGTCTGTGCCTAGGGCTACATGAAGAGGAAACAAGCCTTAGAGACAAAACTGAGAACTCCTTTATTTTGTCAAGTTTCAAAGAGCTACTACAAACCATGTTGGATTTAGAGTTCCAAATTCATCTATCTATATAGGAGAGATTTGAGGGAAACCTAAAAATAAAAACTGCTACTGTAAACGAACGCTTCAACCTAGAAGAAAAAAATTTGGTGAGCCAAGTGGGATTTGTTTATTTGTCATTACCACCACGTATGATCAAGATTGGGTGAAAAAATATTTTCTGGCATTTCGGAAATTCGTAATTTCTTGGAAGCATGGCAACCCCATTCAATGAAAGCGCTTCTCCACAGTCTCTGCTTAGGGTTACTTGAAGAGGAAACAAACCATAGAGACAAAACGGAGAACTACTTTTTTGTCAAGTTTCAAAGTGCTACTACAAACCATGTTGGATTTAGAGTTAAAAATTCATCTATCTATGTAGGAGAGAACAGAGGGAAACGTAAAAATATAAACTGCTACTGTAAACGAACACCTCAAACTAGAAGAACAAAATTTGGTTAGTCAAGTGGTATTTGTGTCCTGATCATTACCACCACGTATCATTAAGATTGGGTGAAAAAACATTTGCTGGTATTTCGAAAATCATTATTTCTTAGAAGCTTGGCAACCACTCTCAATGAAAGTGCTTTTCCACTGTCTGTGCCTAGGGCTACTTAAAGAGGAAACAAACCTTAGAGACAAAACTGAGAACTCCTTTATTCTGTCAAGTTTCAAAGAGCTACTACAAACCATGTTGGATTTAGAGTTCCATTTCATCTATCTATATAAGTGAGAACAGAGTGAAACCTAAAAATAAAAACTGCTACTGTAAACGAACGCTTCAACCTAGAAGAACAAAATTTGGTTCGCCAAGTGGGATTTGTGTACTTGTCATTAACACCACGTATCATCAAGACTGGGTGAAAAAATATTTGCTGGTATTTCGGAAACACGTAATTTCTTGGAAGCTTGGCAACCCCTTTAAATGAAAGTGCTTTTCCACAGACTCTGCTTAGGGCTACTTGAAGAGAAAACAAATCATACAGACAAAATTGAGAACTCCTTATTTTGTCAAGTTTCAAAGAGCTACTACAAACCATGGTGGTTTTAGAGTTCCAAATTCATCTATCTATATAGGAGAGAACAGAGGGAAACCTAAAAATATAAACTGCTACTGTAAACGAACGCTTAAAACTAGAAGAACAAAATTTGGTGCGCCAAGTGGGATTTGTGTACCGATCACTATCACCAAGTATCATTAAATTGGGTGAAAAAATATTTGCTGGTATTTCGGAAACTCGTTATTTTTTGGAAGCTTGGAAAAACCTCTCAATGAAAGTGCTTTTCCAGAGTCCTTGCCTAGGGCTACTTGAAGAGGAAAAAAACATAGAAAAAAAACTGAGAACTCCTTTATTTTGTCATGTTTCAAAGAGCTACTACAAACCATGTTGGATTTAGAGTTCCAAATTAATCTATCTATATAGGAGAAAACAGAGTGAAACCTAAACATAAAAATTTCTACTGTAAACGAATGCTTCATCCTAGAAGAACACAATTTGGTGAGCCAGGTGGGATTTGTGTTCTAATCATTACCACCAAGTACTATCAAGATTGGGTGAAAAAATATTTGCTGGTATTTCGGAAACTCGTTAATTCTTAGAAGCTTGGTAACCCCTCTCAATGAATTTCCTTTTCCACAGTATGTGCCTACGACTACTTGAAGAGGAAACAAAAAATAGAGACAAAAGTGAGAACTCCTTTATTTTGTCAAGTTTCAAAGAGCTACTACAAACCATGTTGGATTTAGAGTTCCAAATTCATCTATCTATATAGGAGAGAAGAGAGTGAAACCTATATATAAAAACTGCTACTGTAGACGAACGCTTTAACCTAGAAGAACAAAATTTACTGAGCCAAGTGGGAATTGTGTACTGATCATTACCACCACGTATCATCAATATTGGGTGAAAAAATATTTTCTGGTATTTCGGAAAATCGTTATTTCTTAGAAGCTTGGCAACCCTGTCAATGAAAGTGCTTTTCCACAGTCTGTGCCTAGGGCTACTTGAAGAGGAAACAAACCATAGAGACAAAACTGAGAACTACTTTATTTTGTGAAGTTTCAAAAAGCTACTACAAACCATGTTGGATTTAGAGTTCCAAATTCATCTATGTATATAAGAGAGAACAGAGTGAAACCTAAAAATAAAAAAATGCTACTGTAAACGAACGCTCCAACCTAGAAGAACAAAACATGGTGAGCCAAGTGGCATTTGTGTACTTGTCATTACCACCACGTATCATCAAGGCTTGGTAAAAATATATTTGCTGGTATTTCGGAAACTCGTAATTTCATGGAAGCTTGGCAACCCATTTCAATGAAAGTGCTTTTCCACAGTCTCTGCTTAGGGCTACTCGAAGAGGAAACAAACCATACAGACAAAACTGAGAACTCCTTTATTTTGTCATGTTTCAAGAGATACTACAAACCATGTTGGATTTAGAGTTCCAAATTCATCTATCTATATAGGAGAGAACAGAGGGAAACCTAAATATAAAAACTGCTACTGTAGACGAATGCTTCAACCTAGAAGAATGCAATTTATTGAGCCAAGTGGGATTTGTGTACTGATCATTACCACCAAGGATCATCAAGATTGGGTGAAAAAATATTTGCTGGTATTTCGGAAGCTCGTTATTTCTTTGCAGCTTGGCAACCCCTCTCAATGAAATTGCTTTTCCACAGTCTATGCCTAGGGATAGTTGAAGAGGAAACAAACTATAGAGACAAAACTGAGAACTACTTTATTTTGTCAAGTTTCAAAGATCTACTTCAAACCATGTTGGATTGCATTCCAAATTCATCTATCTATATAGGAGAGAACAGAGTGATACCTAAGTATAAAAACTGCTACTATAAACGAACGCTTCATCCTAGAAGAACACAATTTGGTGAGCCAGGTGGGATGTGTGTTCTAATCATAACCAACAAGTACTATCAATATTGGGTGAAAAAATATTTCCTGGTATTTCGGAAACTCGTTATTTCTTAGAAGCTTGGCAACCCCTCTCAATGAAAGTGCTTTTCCACAGTCTGTGCCTAGGACTACTTTAAGAGGAAACAAAAAATAGAGACAAATCTGAGAACTCCTTTATTTTGTCAAGTTTCAAAGAGCTACTACAAACTATGTTGGATTTAGAGTTCAAAATTCATCTATCTACATAGAAGAGAACAGAGTGAAACCTACATACAAATACTGCTACTGTAGACGAACGCTTCAACCTAGAAGAACACAATTTGGTGAGCCAAGTGGGATTTGTGTACCTGTCAATACCACCACGTATCATCAACATTTGGTGAAAAAGTATTTACTGGTATTTCAGAAACTCGTAATTTCGTGGAAGCTTGGCAACTCCTTTCAATGAAAGTGCTTTTCCACAGTCTCTGCTTAGGGCTACGTGAAGAGGAAACTAATGATAGAGACAAAACTGAGAACTACTTTTTTAGGTCAAGTTTCAAAGAGCTACTACAAACCATGTTGGATTTAGTGTTCCAAATTCAGCTATCTATATTGGAGATAACAGAGGGAAACCTAAAAATATAAACTGCTACTGTAAACGAACGATTCAAACTAGAAGAACAAAATTTGGTGAGCCAAGTGGGATTTGTGTACTTGTCATTACCACAACGTATCATCAAGATTGGTTGAAAAAATATTCGCTGGTATTTGGAAACTTGTAATTTCTTGGAAGCTTGGCAACTCCTTTCAATGAAAGTCCTTTTCCAAAGTCTCTGCTTAGGGCTACATGAAGAGGAAACAAACCATAGAGACAAAACTGAGAACTACCTTTTTTGTCAAGTTTCAAAGAGCTACTACAAACCATGTTGAATTTAGAGTTCCAAATTCATCTATCTATATAAGAGAGAACGGAGTGAAACCTACATATAAAAACTGCTACTCTAGACGAACGCTTCAATCTAGAAGAACAAAATTTGGTGAGCCAAGTGAAATTTGTGTAGTGATCATTACCACAAAGTATCATCAAGATTGGGTGAAAAAATATTTGCTGGTATTTTGGAATCTCGTCATTTCTTAGAAGCTTGGCAACCCCTCTCAATGAAAGTGCTTTTCCACAGTCTGTGCCTAGGGCTACTTGAAGAGGAAACAATCATAGAGACAAAATTGAGAACTCCTTTATTTTGTCAAGTTTCAAAGAGCGACTATAAACCATGTTGGATTTAGCGTTCCAAATTAATCTATCTATAAAGGAGAGAACAAATGGAAAACTAAATATAAAAACGACACCTCTGTAGACGAACGCTTCCACCTAGAAGAACAAAATTTGGTGAGTCAAGTGTGATTTGTGTACTGATCATTACCACCATGTATCATCAAGATTGGGTGAAAAAATATTTGCCTGTATTTCCGAAACTCGTTATTTCTTATAAGCCTGGCAACCCCTCTCAATGAAAGTGCTTTTCCTCAGTCTGTGCCTAGGGCTTCTTAAAGAGTAAACAACCATAGAGACAAAACTGAGAACTCCTTTATTTTGTCAAGTTTCAAACACCTACTCCAAACCATGTAGGATTTAGAGTTCCAAATTCATCTATCTATATAGGAGAGAACGGAGGGAAACCTAAAAATATAATCTGCTACTGTAAACGAACGCTTCAACCTAGACGACCAAAATTTGGTGAGTCAAGTGGGATTTGTGTACCAATCATTACCACCAAGTATCATCAAGATTGGGTGAAAAAATATTTGCTGGTGTTTCAGAAACTCGTTATTTCTTGGAAGCTTGGCAACCCCTTTCAATGAAAGTGCTTTTCCACACTCTCTGCTTAGGGCTACTTGAAGAGGAAACAAACCATAGAGACAAAACTGAGAACTACTTTTTTTTGTCAAGTTTCAAAGAGCTACTACAAACCATGTGGGATTTAGAGTTCCAAATTAATCTATCTATATAAGAGAGAACAGAAGAAAACCTAAATATAAAAACGACTACTGTAGACGAACGCTTCAAACTAGAAGAACAAAATTTGGTGAGCCAAGTGGGATTTATGTACTGATCATTACCACCAAGTATCATCAAGATTGGGTGAAAAAATATTTGCTGGTATTTCGGAAACTCGTTATTTCTTAGAAGCTTGGCAACCCCTCTCAATGAAAGTGCTTTTCCACAGTCTGTGCCTAGGGCTACTTGAAGAGGAAACAACCATAGAGACAAAACTGAGAACTCCTTTATTTTGTCAAGTTTCAAAGTGCTACTACAAAAGATGTCGGATTTAGAGTTCCAAATTCATCTATCTATATAGGAGAGAACAGAGGGAAACCTAAAAATATAATCTGCTACTGTAAACGAACTCTTCAAACTAGAAGACCAAAATTTGGTGAGTCAAGTGGGATTTGTGTACCGATCATTACCACCAAGTATCATCAAGATTGGGTGAAAAAATATTTGCTGGTATTTCAGAAACTCGTTATTTCTTGGAAGCTTGGCAACCCCTGTCAATGAAAGTGCTTTTCCACAGTCTCTGCTTAGGGCTACTTGAAGAGGAAACAAATTATAGAGGCAAAACTGAGAACACCATTATTTTGTTAAGTTTCAAAGAGCTACTACAAACCATGTTGGATTTAGAGTTCCAAACTCATCTATCTACATAGAAGAGAACAGAGTCTAACCTAAACATAAAAATTGATACTGTAGATGAACACTTCAACCTAGAAGAACAAAATTTGGTGAGCCAAGTGGGATTTGTGTACCGATCATTACCACCAAGTATCATCAAGATTGGGTGAAAAAATATTTGCTGGTGTTTCAGAAACTCGTTATTTCTTGGAAGCTTGGCAACCCCTTTCAATGAAAGTGCTTTTCCACAGTCTGCTTAGGGCTGCTTGAAGAGTAAACAAACCATAGAGACAAAACTGTGACCTACTTTTTTTTTGTCAAGTTTCAAAAAGCGACTACAAACCATGTTGGATTTAGAGTTCCAAATTAATCTATCTATATAGGAGAGAACAGAGGGAAACCTAAATATAAAAACGACTACTGTAGACGAACGCTTCAACCTAGAAGAACACAATTTGGTGAGCCAAATTGGAGTTGTGTACTTGTCATTACCACCACGTATCATCAAGATTGGGTAAAAAAATATTTGCTGGTATTTCAGAAACTCGTTATTTCTTAGAAGCTTTGCAACCTCTCTCAATGAAAGTGCTTTTCCACAGTCTGTGCCTAGGCTAGTTAAAGGTGAAACAAACCATAAAGACAAAACTGAGAACTCCTTTATTTTGTCAAGTTTCAAAAAGCTACTACAAACCATGTTGGAATGAGAGGTCCAAATTCATCTATCTATATAGGAGAGAACAGAGGAAAACCTAAAAATAAAAACTGCTACAATAAATGAACGCTTCAACCTAGAAGAACAAAATTTGGTGACCCAAGTGTGATTTGTGTACCGATAATTACCACCACGTATCAACAAGATTGGGTGAAAAATATTTGCTGGTATTTCGGAAACTCGTAATTTCTTGGAAGCTTGGCAACCCCTTTCAATGAAAGTGATTTTCCACAGTCTCTGCTTAGGGCTACTTGAAGAGGAAACAAACCATAGAGACAAAACTGAAAACTAGTTTTTTTTGTCAAGCTTCAAAGAGCTACTACAAACCATGTTGGATTTAGAGTTCCAAAGTCATCTATCTATATAGGAGAGAACAGAGGGAAAACTAAAAATAAAAACTGCTACTGTAAACGAACGCTTCAACCTAGAAGAACAAAATTTGGTGAGTCAAGTGGGATTTGTGTACTTGTCATTACCACCACGTATCATCCAGATTGGGTGAAAAAATATTTGGTGGTATTTCGGAAACTCATAATTTCTTGGTAACTTGGCAACCCCTATAAATGAAAGTGATTTTCCACAGTCTTTGCTTAGGGCTACTTGAAAAAAAAACAAACCATAGAGACAAAACTGAGAACTACTTTTTTTTGTCAAGTTTCAAAGAGCTACTACAAACCATGTTGGATTTAGAGTTCCAAATTCATCTATCTATATAGGAGAGAACAGAGGGAAACCTAAATATAAAAACTGCTACTGTAGACGAACGCTTCAACCTAGAAGAACGCAATTTATTGAGCCAAGTGGGATTTGTGTACTGATCATTACCACCAAGGATCATCAAGATTGGGTGAAAAAATATTTGCTGGTATTTCGGAAACTCGTTATTTCTTTGCAGCTTGGCAACCCCTCTCAATGAAATTGCTTTTCCACAGTCTGTGCCTAGGGATATTTGAAGAGGAAACAAACCATAGAGACAAAACTGAGAACTACTTTATTTTGTCAAGTTTGAAAGATCCACTTCAAACCATGTAGGATAGCATTCCAAATTCATCTATCTATATAGGAGAGAACAGAGTGATACCTAAATATAAAAACTGCTACTGTAAACGAACGCTTCATCCTAGAAGAACACAATTTGGTGAGCCAGGTGGGATGTGTGTTCTAATCATAACCAACAAGTACTATCAAGATTGGGTGAAAAAATATTTCCTGGTCTTTCGGAAACTCGTTATTTCTTAGAAGATTTGCAACCTCTCTCAATGAAAGTGCTATTCCACAGTCTGTGCCTAGGGCTAATTGAAGAGGAAAAAACCATAGACACAAAACTGAGAACGCCTTTACTTTGTCACGTTTCAAAGAGCTACTACACACCATGTTGGATTTAGAGTTCCAAATTCATCTATGTATATAGGATAGAACAGAGGGAAACCGAAAAATATAGACTTCTACTGTAAACGAACGCTTCAAACTAGAAGAACAAAATTTGGTGAGCCAAGTGGGATTTGTGTACTGATCCTTACCACCAAGTATCATCAAGATTGGGTGAAAAATTATTTGCTGGTATTTCGGAAACTCGTTATTTCTTGGAAGCTTGGCAACCCCTTTCAATGAAAGTGTTTTTCCACAGTCTGTGCGTAGGGCTACTTGAAGAGGTAACAAAGCATAGAGACAAAACTGAGAACTACTTTATTTTGTCCATTTTCAAAGAGCTACTACAAACCATGTTTTATTTAGAGTCCCACATTCATCTATCTATATAAGAGAGAACAGAGTGAAACCTACATATAGAAACTGCTAATGTAAACGAACGCTTCAACCTAGAAGAACGCAATTTGGTGAGCCAAGTGGGATTTGTGTACTTGTCATTACCACAACGTATCATCAAGATTGGTTGAAAAAATATTCGCTGGTATTTTGGAAACTCGTAATTTCTTGGAAGCTTTTCAACTCCTTTCAATGAAAGTCCTTTTCCAAGGTCTCTGATTATTGCGACATGAAGAAGAAGCAAATCATAGAGACAAAACTGAGAACTACTTTATTTTTTACATTTTCAAAGAGCTACTACAAACCATGTTGGATTTAGAGTTCCAAATCCATCTATCTATATAGGAGAGAACAGAGTGAAACCTAAGTATAAAAACTGCTACTCTAGACGAACGCTTCAACCTAGAAGAACACAGTTTGGTGAGCCAAGTGGGACTTGTGTACTGATCAGTACCACCACGTATCATCAAGTTTGGGTGAAAAAATATTTGCTGGTATTTCAGTAACTCGTAATTTCTTGGAAGCTTGGCAACCCCTCTCAATGAAAGTGCTTTTCCACAGTCTGTGCCTAGGGCTACTAGAAGAGGAAAGAAACCATAGAGACAAAACTGAGAACTCCTTTGTTTTGTCAAGTTTCAAAGAGCTACTACAAACCATGTTGGATTTAGAGTTAAAAATTCATCTATCTATATAGAAGAGAACAGAGTGAAACCTAAATATAAAAACTGCTACTGTAGACGAACGCTTCAACCTAGGAGAATAAAATTTGGTGAGCCAAGTGGGATTTGTGTACTGATCATTACCACCAAGTATCATCAAGATTGGGTGAAAAAATATTTGCTGGTATTTCGGAAACTCGTTAATTTTTAGAAGCTTGGCAACCCCTCTCAATGAAAGTGCTATTCCACAGTCTGTGCCTATGGCTACTTGAAGAGGAAACAAAGCATAGAGAAAAAATTGAGAACTCCTTTATTATGTCAAGTTTCAAAAAGCTACTACAATCCATGTTGGATTTATAGTTTCAAATTCATCTATCTAGATAGGAGAGAACAGAGTGAAACCTAAAAATAAAAAATGCTACTGTAAACGAACGCTTCAACCTAGAAGAACAAAATTTGGTGAGCCAAGTGGGATTTGTGTACTTGTCATTACCACCACGTACCATCAAGATTGGGTGTAAAAGTATTTGTTGGTATTTCGGAAAATCGTAATTTATTTGGAAGTTTTGCAACCCCGGTCAATGAAAGTGCTTTTCCACAGGGTCTTCTTAGGGATACTTGAATAGGAAACAAACCATAGAGACAAAATTGAGAACTACTTTTTTTTCAAGTTTCAAAGAGCTACTACAAACCATGTTGGATTTAGAGTTAGAAATCCATCTATCTAGATAGGAGAGAACAGAGTGAAACCTAAATATGAAAACTGCTACTGTAGACAAACGCTTCAACCTAGAAGAACAAAATTGAGCCAAGTGGGATTGGTGTACTGATCATTACCAACAAGTATCATCAAGATTGGATGAAAAAATATTTGCTGGTATTTTGGAAACTCGTTACTTCTTAGAAGTTGGCAACCTATCTCAATGAAAGTGCTTTTCCACAGTCTGTGCCTATTGCTACTTGAAGAGGAAACAAACCATAGAGACAAAACTGAGAACTCCTTTATTTTGTCAAGTTTCAAAGAGCTACTACAAACCATGTTGGATTTAGAGTTCCAAAATCATCTATCTATATAGAAGAGAACAGAGTGTAACCTAAATATAAAAACTGCTACTGTAGACGAACGCTTCAACCTAGAAGAACAAAATTTGGTGAGCCAAGTGGAATTGTTGTACTGATCATTACCACCAAGTATCATCAAGATTGGGTGAAAAAATATTTGCTGGTATTTCGGAAACTCGTTATTTCCCCGAAGCTTGGCAACCCCTTTCAATGAAACTGCTTTTCCACAGTCTCTGCTTAGGGCTATTGAAGAGGAAACAAATCATAGACACAAAACTGAGAACTCCTTTATTTTGTCAAGTTTCAAAGAGCTACTACAAACATTGTTGGATTTAGAGTTCCAAATTCATCTATCTATATAGGAGAGAACAGAGTGAAACCTAAAAATAAAAACTGCTACTGTAAACGAACGCTTCAAACTAGAACAACAAAATATGGTGAGTCAAGTGAGATTTCTGTCCCGATCATTACCACCAAGTATCCTCAAGATTGGGTGAAAAAATATTTGCTGGTATTTCGGAAACTCATTATTTCTTCGAAACTTGGCAACCCCTTTCAATGAAAGTGCTTTTCCACAGTCTCTGCTTAGGGCTACTTGAAGAGGAAACAAATCACAGAGACAAAACTGAGAACTACTTTTTTGTCAAGTTTCAAAGAGCTACTACAAACCATGTTGGATTTAGAGTTCCAAATTCATCTATCTATATAGGAGAGAACAAAGAGAAACCTAAAATTATAAACTGTTAATGTAAACGAACGCATCAAACTAGAAGAACAAAACTTGGTGAGTCAAGTGGGATTTGTGTACCGATCATTACCACCATGTATCATAAAGCTTGGGTGAAAAAATATTTGCTGGCATTTCAGAAACTCGTTATTTCATGGAAGCTTGGCAACCCCTTTCAATGAAAGTGCTTTTCCACAGTCTGTGCCTAGGGCTACATGAAGAGGAAACAAACCATGGGGACAATACTGAGAACTCCTTTATTTTGTCAACTTTCAAAGAGCTACTACAAACCATGTTGGATTTAGAGTTCCAAATTTATCTATCTATATAGAAGAGAACACAGTGAAACCTAAATATAAATACTGCTACTGTAGACGAAGGCTTCATCCTAGAAGAAGAAAATTTGGGGAGCCGAATGGGATTGGTGTACTGATCATTACCACCAAGTATCATCAAGATTGAGTGAAAAAATATTTGCTGATATTTCGGAAACTCGTTATTTCTTAGTAGCTTGGGAACCCCTTTCAATGAAAGTGCTTTTCCACAGTCTGTGCCTAGGGCTACTTGAAGAGGAAACAAACCATAGAGACAATACTGAAAACTACTTTATTTTGTCAAGTTTCAAAGAGCTACTACAAAGCATGTTGGATTTAGAGTTCCAAATTCATCTATCTATATAGGAGAGAACAAAGTGAAACCTAAATATAAAAACTGTTACTGTAAATGAACGTTTAAACCTAGAAGAACAAAATTTGGTGAGCCAAGTGGGATTTGTGTACTTGTCATTACCACCACGTATCATCAATATTGGGTGAAAAAATATTTGCTGGTATTTCTGAAACTCATAATTTCTTGGAAGCTTGGCAACTCCTTTAATTGAAAGTGCTTTTCCACAGTCTCTGCTTAGGGCTACTTGAAGAGGAAGCAAATCATAGAGACAAAACTGAGAACTACTTTTTTTGTAAAGTTTCAAAGAGCTAGTACAAACCATGTTGGATTTAGAGTTACAAATTCAGGTATCTATATGGGAGAGAACTGAGGGAAACCTAAAAATATAAACTGCTACTGTAAACGAACGCTTCAAACTAGAACAACAAAATTTGGTGAGTCAAGTGGGATTTCTGTACCGATCATTACCACCAAGTATCCTCAAGATTGGGTGAAAAAATATTTGCTGGTATTTCGGAAACTCGTTATTTCCCCAAAGCTTGGCAACCCCTTTCAATGAAACTGCTTTTCCACAGTCTCTGCTTAGGGCTATTGAAGAGGAAACAAATCATAGACACAAATCTGAGAACTCCTTTATTTTGTCAAGTTTCAAAGAGCTACTACAAACCATGTTGGATTTAGAGTTCCAAATTCATCTATCTATATAGGAGAGAACAGAGGGAAACCTAAAAATATAAACTGCTAATGTAAACGAACGCTTCAACCTAGAAGAACAAAACTTGGTGAGTCAAGTGGGATTTGTGTACCGATCATTACCACCAAGTATCATCCAGATTGGGTGAAAAAATATTTGCCTGTATTTCGGAAACCCGTTATTTCTTGAAAGCTTGGCAACCCCTTTCAATGAAAGTGCTTTTCCACAGTATGTGCTTAGGGCTACTTGAAGAGGAAACAAATCATAGAGACAATAATGAGAACGCCTTTATTTTGTCAAGTTTCAAAGAGCTACTACAAACCATGTTGGATTTAGAGTTCCAAATTCATCTTTCGATATAGGACAGAACAAAGTTAATCCTAAAAATACAAACTGCTACTGTAAATGAACGCTTCAACCGAGAAGAACAAAATTTGGTGAGCCAAGTGGGAATTGTGTACTTGTCATTACCACCACGTATCATCAAGATTGGGTAAAAAAGTATTTGCTGGTCTTTCAGAAACTCATAATTTCTTGGAAGCTTGGCAACTCCTTTCAATGAAAAAGCTTTTCCACAGTCTCTGCTTAGGGCTACTTGAAGAGGAAACAAATCATAGAGACAAAACTGAGAACTACTTTATTTTCTCAAGTTTCAAAGAGATAGTACAAACCATGTTAGATTTAGAGATCCAAATTCAGCTCTCTATGTAGGAGAGAACAGAGGGAAACCTAAAAATATAAACTGCTACTGTAAACGAACGCTTCAAACTAGAAGAACAAATCTTGGTGAGTCAAGTGGGATTGGTGTACTGAACATTACCACCATGTATCATCAAGTTGGAGTGAAGAAATATTTGCTGGTATTTCGGAAACTCTTTATTTCTTAGAAGCTTGGCAACCCCTCTCAATGAAAGTGCTTTTCCACAGTCTGTGCCTAGGGCTACTTGAAGAGGAAACAAACCATAGAGACAAAACTGAGAACGCCTTTACTTTGTCAAGTTTCAAGGAGCTACTACAAACCATGTTGGATGTAGAGTTCCAAATTAAACTATCTATATAGGAGAGAATGGAGGGAAACCTAAAAATATAGACTGCTACTGTAAACAAACGCTTCAAAATAGAGGAACCATTTTTGGTGAGTCAAGTGGGATTTCTGTACCGATCTTTACCACCAAGTATCATCAAGATTGGGTGAAAAAATATTTGCTGGTATTTCAGAAACTCGTTATTTCTTCGAAGCTTGGCAACCCCTTTCAATGAAAGTGCTTTTCCACAGTATTTGCTTAGGGTTACTTGAAGAGTAAACAAATCATAGAGACAAAACTGAGAACTCCTTTATTTTGTCAAGTATCAAAGAGCTACTACAAACCATCTTGGATTTAGGATTCCAAATTCATCTATCTATATACAAGAAAACAGAGTGAAACCTAAATATAAAAACTGCTACTGTAGACCAACGCTTCAACCTAGAAGAACAAAATTTGATGAGCCAAGTGGGATTTGTTTACTGATCATTACCACCAAGCATCATCAAGATTGGGTGAAAAAATATTTCCTGGTATTTCGGAAACTCGTTATTTCTTAGACGCTTGGCAACCCCTCTCAATGAAAGTGCTTTTCCACAGTCTGTGCCTAGGGCTACTTGAAGAGGAAACAAACCATAGAGACAAGTCTGAGAACGACTTTATTTTGTCAAGTTTCAAAGAGCTCCTACAAACCATGTTGGATTTAGAGTTCCAAATTTATCTATCTATATAGGAGAGAACAAAGTGAAACCTAAAAACAAAAACTGCTATTGTAGACGAACGCTTCAACCTAGAAGAACAAAATTTTGTGAGCCAATTCTGATTTGTGTACTTGTCATTACCACCACGTATCATCAAGATTGGGTGAAAAAGTATTTGCTGGTATTTCGGAAACTCGTAATTTCTTGGAAGCCTGGCAACTCCTTTCAATGAAAGTGCTTTTCCACAGTCTGTGCCTAGGGCTACTTGAAGAGGAAAAAACCATAGACACAAAACTGAGAACGCCTTTACTTTGTCACGTTTCAAAGAGCTACTACACACCATGATGGATTTAGAGTTCCAAATTCATCTATGTATATAGGATAGAACAGAGGGAAACCGAAAAATATAGACTTCTACTGTAAACGAACGCTTCAAACTAGAAGAACAAAATTTGGTGAGTCAAGTGGGATTTCTGTACCAATCATTACCACCAAGTATCATCAAGATTGAGTGAAAAAATATTTGCTGGTTATTCAAAAACTCGTTATTTTCGAAGCTTGGCAACCCCTTTTAATGAAAGTGCTTTTCCACAGTCTCTGATTACGGCTACTTGAAGAGGAAACAAACCATAGAGACAATACTGAGAACTCCTTTATTTTGTCAAGTTTCAAAGAGCTACTACAAACCATGTTGGATTTAGAATTCCAAATTCATCTATATATATAGAAGAGAACAGAGTGAAACCTAAATATAAAAACTGCTACTGTAGACGAACGCTTCAACCTAGAAAAACAAAATTTGGTGAGCCAAGTGGGATTGGTATACTGATCATTACCACCAAGTATCATCAAGATTGGGTGAAAAATTATTTGCTGGTATTTCGGAAACTCGTTATTTCTTAGAAGCTTTCAACCCCTCTCAATGAAAGTGCTTTTCCACAGTCTGTGCCTATGGCTACTTGAAGAGGAAACAAACCAGAGAGACAAAACTGAGAACTCCTTTATTTTGTCAAGTTTCAAAGAGCTACTACAAACCATGTTGGATTTAGAGTTCCAAATTCATCTATCAATATAAGACAGAAGAGAGTGAAACCTCAAAATAAAAATTGCTTCTGTAAACGAACGCTTCAACCTAGAAGAACAAAATTTGGTGAGCCAAGTGGGATTTGTATACTTGTCATTACCACCAAGTATCATCAAGATTGGGTGAAAAAATATTTGCTGGTATTTCGGAAACCTGTTATTTCTTGGAAGCTTGGAAACCCCCTTAAAAGAAAGTGCTTTTCCACAGTCTGTGCCTAATGCTACTTGAAGAGGAAACAAACTATAGAGACAAGACTGAGAACTCCTTTATTTTGTTGAGTTTCAAAGAGCTACTACAAACCATGTTGGATTTAGAGTTCCAAATATATCTATCTACATAGAAGAGAACAGAGAGAAACGTAAATATAAAAACTGCCACTGTATACGAATGCTTCAACCTAGAAGAACAAAATTTGGTGAGCCAAGTGGGATTTGTGTACTTGTCATTACCACCACGTATCATCAAGATTGGGTGAAAAAATATTTGCTGGTATTTTGGAAACTCGTAATTTCTTGGAAGCTTGGCAACCCCTTTCAATGAAAGCGCTTTTCCACAGTCTCTGCTTATGGGTACTAGAAGAGGAAACAAATCAAAGATACAAAACTGAGAACTCCTTTATTTTGTCAAGTTTCAAAGAGCTACTACAAGCCATGTTGGATTTAGAGTTCCAAATTCATCTATCTATATAGGAGAGAACAGAGGGAAACCAAAAAATATAAACTGCTACTGTAAACGAACGCTTCAAACTAGAACAACAAAATTTGGTGAGTCAAGTGAGATTTCTGTCCAGATCATTACCACCAAGTATCCTCAAGATTGGGTGAAAGAATATTTGCTGGTATTTCGGAAACTCGTTATTTATTCGAAGCTTGGCAACCCCTTTCAATGAAAGTGCTTTTCCACAGTCTCTGCTTAGCGCTACTTGAAGAGGAAACAAATCACAGAGAGAAAACTGAGAACTACATTTTTGTCAAGTTTCAAAGAGCTACTACAAACCATGTTGGATTTAGAGTTCCAAATTCATCTATCTATATAGGAGAGAACAGAGGGAAACCTAAAATTATAAACTGCTAATGTAAACGAACGCATCAAACTAGAAGAACAAAACTTGGTGAGTCAAGTGGGATTTGTGTACCGATCATTACCACCATGTATCATAAAGATTGGGTGAAAAAATATTTGCTGGTATTTCAGAAACTCGTTATTTCTTGAAAGCTTGGCAACCCCTTTCAATGAAAGTGCTTTTCCACAGTCTGTGCCTAGGGCTACATGAAGAGGAAACAAACCATGGAGACAATACTGAGAACTACTTTTTTTTTGTAAAGTTTCAAAGAGCTATTACAAACCATGTTGGATTTAGAGTTCCAAAATCATCTATCTATATAGGAGAGAACAGAGGGAAACCGAAAAATATAGACTTCTACTGTAAACGAACGCTTCAACTTGGAAGTTCAAAATTTGGTGAGTCAAGTGGGATTTGTGTACCGATCATTACCACCAAGTATCATCAAGATTGGGTGAAAAAATATTTGCTGGTTTTTGGAAACTCGTTATTTCTTATTAGCTTGGCAACCCCTTTCAATGAAAGTGCTTTTCCACAGTCTGTGTCTAGGGCTACTTGAAGAGGAAACAAACCATAGAGACAATACTGAGAACTCCTTTATTTTGTCAAGTTTCAAAGAGCTACTACAAACCATGTTGGATTTAGAATTCCAAATTCATCTATATATATAGAAGAGAACAGAGTGAAACCTAAATATAAAAACTGCTACTGTAGACGAACGCTTCAACCTAGAAAAACAAAATTTGGTGAGCCAAGTGGGATTGGTATACTGATCATTACCACCAAGTATCATCAAGATTGGGTGAAAAATTATTTGCTGGTATTTCGGAAACTCGTTATTTCTTAGAAGCTTTCAACCCCTCTCAATGAAAGTGCTTTTCCACAGTCTGTGCCTATGGCTACTTGAAGAGGAAACAAACCAGAGAGACAAAACTGAGAACTCCTTTATTTTGTCAAGTTTCTAGAGCTACTACAAACCATGTTGGATTTAGAGTTCCAAATTCATCTATCAATATAAGACAGAAGAGAGTGAAACCTCAAAATAAAAATTGCTTCTGTAAACGAACGCTTCAACCTAGAAGAACAAAATTTGGTGAGCCAAGTGGGATTTGTATACTTGTCATTACCACCAAGTATCATCAAGATTGGGTGAAAAAATATTTGCTGGTATTTCGGAAACTCGTTATTTCTTGGAAACTTGGCAACTCCTTTCAATGAAAGTGCTTTTCCACAGTCTCTGCTTAGGGCTAATTAAAGAGGAAACAAACCGTAGAGAAAAAAATGAGAACTCCTTTATTTTGTCAACTTTCAAAGAGCTACTTGAAACCATGTTGTATTTAGAGCTCCAAATTCATCCATGTATATAGGAGAGAATAGAGGGAAACCTAAAAATAAAAACTACTACTGTAGACGAACGCTTAAACCTAGAAGAACACAACTTGGTGAGCCAAGTGGGATTTGTGTACTGATCAGTACCACCAAGTATCATCAATATTGGGTGAAAAAATATTTGCTGGTATTTCGGAAACTCGTTATTTCTTAGAAGTTTTGCATACCCTCTCAATGCAAGTGCTTTTCTCCAGTCTGTGCCTAGGGCTACTTGAAGAGGAAACAAACCAGAGAGACAAAACTGAGATTTCCTTTATTTTGTCAAGTATCAAAGAGCTACTACAAACCATGTTGGATTTAGTGTTCCAATTTCATCTATCTACTAGGAGAGAACAGAGGGAAACCTAAAAATATGAACTGCTACTGTGAACAAATGCTTCATTCTAGAAGTGTCAAAATTTGGTGAGTCAAGTGGGATTTGTGTAGCGATCATTACCACCAAGTATCATCAAGATTGGGTGAAAAAATATTTGCCTGTATTTCGGAAACCCGTTATTTCTTGAAAGCTTGGCAACCCCTTTCAATGAAAGTGCTTTTCCACAGTATGTGCTTAGGGCTACTTGAAGAGGAAACAAATCATAGAGACAATAATGAGAACGCCTTTATTTTGTCAAGTTTCAAAGAGCTACTACAAACCATGTTGGATTTAGAGTTCCAAATTCATCTTTCGATATAGGACAGAACAAAGTTAATCCTAAAAATACAAACTGCTACTGTAAATGAACGCTTCAACCGAGAAGAACAAAATTTGGTGAGCCAAGTGGGAATTGTGTACTTGTCATTACCACCACGTATCATCAAGATTGGGTAAAAAAGTATTTGCTGGTCTTTCAGAAACTCATAATTTCTTGGAAGCTTGGCAACTCCTTTCAATGAAAAAGCTTTTCCACAGTCTCTGCTTAGGGCTACTTGAAGAGGAAACAAATCATAGAGACAAAACTGAGAACTACTTTATTTTCTCAAGTTTCAAAGAGATAGTACAAACCATGTTAGATTTAGAGATCCAAATTCAGCTCTCTATGTAGGAGAGAACAGAGGGAAACCTAAAAATATAAACTGCTACTGTAAACGAACGCTTCAAACTAGAAGAACAAATCTTGGTGAGTCAAGTGGGATTGGTGTACTGAACATTACCACCATGTATCATCAAGTTGGAGTGAAGAAATATTTGCTGGTATTTCGGAAACTCTTTATTTCTTAGAAGCTTGGCAACCCCTCTCAATGAAAGTGCTTTTCCACAGTCTGTGCCTAGGGCTACTTGAAGAGGAAACAAACCATAGAGACAAAACTGAGAACGCCTTTACTTTGTCAAGTTTCAAGGAGCTACTACAAACCATGTTGGATGTAGAGTTCCAAATTAAACTATCTATATAGGAGAGAATGGAGGGAAACCTAAAAATATAGACTGCTACTGTAAACAAACGCTTCAAAATAGAGGAACCATTTTTGGTGAGTCAAGTGGGATTTCTGTACCGATCTTTACCACCAAGTATCATCAAGATTGGGTGAAAAAATATTTGCTGGTATTTCAGAAACTCGTTATTTCTTCGAAGCTTGGCAACCCCTTTCAATGAAAGTGCTTTTCCACAGTATTTGCTTAGGGTTACTTGAAGAGTAAACAAATCATAGAGACAAAACTGAGAACTCCTTTATTTTGTCAAGTATCAAAGAGCTACTACAAACCATCTTGGATTTAGGATTCCAAATTCATCTATCTATATACAAGAAAACAGAGTGAAACCTAAATATAAAAACTGCTACTGTAGACCAACGCTTCAACCTAGAAGAACAAAATTTGATGAGCCAAGTGGGATTTGTTTACTGATCATTACCACCAAGCATCATCAAGATTGGGTGAAAAAATATTTCCTGGTATTTCGGAAACTCGTTATTTCTTAGACGCTTGGCAACCCCTCTCAATGAAAGTGCTTTTCCACAGTCTGTGCCTAGGGCTACTTGAAGAGGAAACAAACCATAGAGACAAGTCTGAGAACGACTTTATTTTGTCAAGTTTCAAAGAGCTCCTACAAACCATGTTGGATTTAGAGTTCCAAATTTATCTATCTATATAGGAGAGAACAAAGTGAAACCTAAAAACAAAAACTGCTATTGTAGACGAACGCTTCAACCTAGAAGAACAAAATTTTGTGAGCCAATTCTGATTTGTGTACTTGTCATTACCACCACGTATCATCAAGATTGGGTGAAAAAGTATTTGCTGGTATTTCGGAAACTCGTAATTTCTTGGAAGCCTGGCAACTCCTTTCAATGAAAGTGCTTTTCCACAGTCTGTGCCTAGGGCTACTTGAAGAGGAAAAAACCATAGACACAAAACTGAGAACGCCTTTACTTTGTCACGTTTCAAAGAGCTACTACACACCATGATGGATTTAGAGTTCCAAATTCATCTATGTATATAGGATAGAACAAAGGGAAACCGAAAAATATAGACTTCTACTGTAAACGAACGCTTCAAACTAGAAGAACAAAATTTGGTGAGTCAAGTGGGATTTCTGTACCAATCATTACCACCAAGTATCATCAAGATTGAGTGAAAAAATATTTGCTGGTTATTCAAAAACTCGTTATTTTCGAAGCTTGGCAACCCCTTTTAATGAAAGTGCTTTTCCACAGTCTCTGATTACGGCTACTTGAAGAGGAAACAAACCATAGAGACAATACTGAGAACTCCTTTATTTTGTCAAGTTTCAAAGAGCTACTACAAACCATGTTGGATTTAGAATTCCAAATTCATCTATATATATAGAAGAGAACAGAGTGAAACCTAAATATAAAAACTGCTACTGTAGACGAACGCTTCAACCTAGAAAAACAAAATTTGGTGAGCCAAGTGGGATTGGTATACTGATCATTACCACCAAGTATCATCAAGATTGGGTGAAAAATTATTTGCTGGTATTTCGGAAACTCGTTATTTCTTAGAAGCTTTCAACCCCTCTCAATGAAAGTGCTTTTCCACAGTCTGTGCCTATGGCTACTTGAAGAGGAAACAAACCAGAGAGACAAAACTGAGAACTCCTTTATTTTGTCAAGTTTCAAAGAGCTACTACAAACCATGTTGGATTTAGAGTTCCAAATTCATCTATCAATATAAGACAGAAGAGAGTGAAACCTCAAAATAAAAATTGCTTCTGTAAACGAACGCTTCAACCTAGAAGAACAAAATTTGGTGAGCCAAGTGGGATTTGTATACTTGTCATTACCACCAAGTATCATCAAGATTGGGTGAAAAAATATTTGCTGGTATTTCGGAAACCTGTTATTTCTTGGAAGCTTGGAAACCCCCTTAAAAGAAAGTGCTTTTCCACAGTCTGTGCCTAATGCTACTTGAAGAGGAAACAAACTATAGAGACAAGACTGAGAACTCCTTTATTTTGTTGAGTTTCAAAGAGCTACTACAAACCATGTTGGATTTAGAGTTCCAAATATATCTATCTACATAGAAGAGAACAGAGAGAAACGTAAATATAAAAACTGCCACTGTATACGAATGCTTCAACCTAGAAGAACAAAATTTGGTGAGCCAAGTGGGATTTGTGTACTTGTCATTACCACCACGTATCATCAAGATTGGGTGAAAAAATATTTGCTGGTATTTTGGAAACTCGTAATTTCTTGGAAGCTTGGCAACCCCTTTCAATGAAAGCGCTTTTCCACAGTCTCTGCTTATGGGTACTAGAAGAGGAAACAAATCAAAGATACAAAACTGAGAACTCCTTTATTTTGTCAAGTTTCAAAGAGCTACTACAAGCCATGTTGGATTTAGAGTTCCAAATTCATCTATCTATATAGGAGAGAACAGAGGGAAACCAAAAAATATAAACTGCTACTGTAAACGAACGCTTCAAACTAGAACAACAAAATTTGGTGAGTCAAGTGAGATTTCTGTCCAGATCATTACCACCAAGTATCCTCAAGATTGGGTGAAAGAATATTTGCTGGTATTTCGGAAACTCGTTATTTATTCGAAGCTTGGCAACCCCTTTCAATGAAAGTGCTTTTCCACAGTCTCTGCTTAGCGCTACTTGAAGAGGAAACAAATCACAGAGAGAAAACTGAGAACTACATTTTTGTCAAGTTTCAAAGAGCTACTACAAACCATGTTGGATTTAGAGTTCCAAATTCATCTATCTATATAGGAGAGAACAGAGGGAAACCTAAAATTATAAACTGCTAATGTAAACGAACGCATCAAACTAGAAGAACAAAACTTGGTGAGTCAAGTGGGATTTGTGTACCGATCATTACCACCATGTATCATAAAGATTGGGTGAAAAAATATTTGCTGGTATTTCAGAAACTCGTTATTTCTTGAAAGCTTGGCAACCCCTTTCAATGAAAGTGCTTTTCCACAGTCTGTGCCTAGGGCTACATGAAGAGGAAACAAACCATGGAGACAATACTGAGAACTACTTTTTTTTTGTAAAGTTTCAAAGAGCTATTACAAACCATGTTGGATTTAGAGTTCCAAAATCATCTATCTATATAGGAGAGAACAGAGGGAAACCGAAAAATATAGACTTCTACTGTAAACGAACGCTTCAACTTGGAAGTTCAAAATTTGGTGAGTCAAGTGGGATTTGTGTACCGATCATTACCACCAAGTATCATCAAGATTGGGTGAAAAAATATTTGCTGGTTTTTGGAAACTCGTTATTTCTTATTAGCTTGGCAACCCCTTTCAATGAAAGTGCTTTTCCACAGTCTGTGTCTAGGGCTACTTGAAGAGGAAACAAACCATAGAGACAATACTGAGAACTCCTTTATTTTGTCAAGTTTCAAAGAGCTACTACAAACCATGTTGGATTTAGAATTCCAAATTCATCTATATATATAGAAGAGAACAGAGTGAAACCTAAATATAAAAACTGCTACTGTAGACGAACGCTTCAACCTAGAAAAACAAAATTTGGTGAGCCAAGTGGGATTGGTATACTGATCATTACCACCAAGTATCATCAAGATTGGGTGAAAAATTATTTGCTGGTATTTCGGAAACTCGTTATTTCTTAGAAGCTTTCAACCCCTCTCAATGAAAGTGCTTTTCCACAGTCTGTGCCTATGGCTACTTGAAGAGGAAACAAACCAGAGAGACAAAACTGAGAACTCCTTTATTTTGTCAAGTTTCTAGAGCTACTACAAACCATGTTGGATTTAGAGTTCCAAATTCATCTATCAATATAAGACAGAAGAGAGTGAAACCTCAAAATAAAAATTGCTTCTGTAAACGAACGCTTCAACCTAGAAGAACAAAATTTGGTGAGCCAAGTGGGATTTGTATACTTGTCATTACCACCAAGTATCATCAAGATTGGGTGAAAAAATATTTGCTGGTATTTCGGAAACTCGTTATTTCTTGGAAACTTGGCAACTCCTTTCAATGAAAGTGCTTTTCCACAGTCTCTGCTTAGGGCTAATTAAAGAGGAAACAAACCGTAGAGAAAAAAATGAGAACTCCTTTATTTTGTCAACTTTCAAAGAGCTACTTGAAACCATGTTGTATTTAGAGCTCCAAATTCATCCATGTATATAGGAGAGAATAGAGGGAAACCTAAAAATAAAAACTACTACTGTAGACGAACGCTTAAACCTAGAAGAACACAACTTGGTGAGCCAAGTGGGATTTGTGTACTGATCAGTACCACCAAGTATCATCAATATTGGGTGAAAAAATATTTGCTGGTATTTCGGAAACTCGTTATTTCTTAGAAGTTTTGCATACCCTCTCAATGCAAGTGCTTTTCTCCAGTCTGTGCCTAGGGCTACTTGAAGAGGAAACAAACCAGAGAGACAAAACTGAGATTTCCTTTATTTTGTCAAGTATCAAAGAGCTACTACAAACCATGTTGGATTTAGAGTTCCAATTTCATCTATCTACTAGGAGAGAACAGAGGGAAACCTAAAAATATGAACTGCTACTGTGAACAAATGCTTCATTCTAGAAGTGTCAAAATTTGGTGAGTCAAGTGGGATTTGTGTAGCGATCATTACCACAAGTATAATCAAGATTGGGTGAAAAAATATTTCCTTGTATTTCGGTAACTCGTTATTTCTTGGAAGCTTGCAACCCCTTTCAATGAAAGTGCTTTTCCACAGTCTGTGCCTAGGACTACTTGAAGAGAAAACAAACTATAGAGACAATACTGAGAACTATTTTATTTTCTCAATTTTCAAAGAGCTACTACAAACCATGTTGGATTTAGAGTTCCAAATTCATCTATCTATATAGAAGAGAACAGAGTGAAGCCTAAATATAAAAACTGCTACTGTAGATGAACGCTTCAACCCAGAAGGACAAAATATGGTGAGCCAAGTGGGATTTCTGTACCGATAATTACCACCTAGTATCATCAAGATTATGTGAAAAAATATTTGCTGGTTTTTGGAAACTCGTTATTTCTTATTAGCTTGGCAACCCCTCTCAATGAAAGTGCTTTTCCACAGTCTGTGTCTAGGGCTACTTGAAGAGGAACCAAACAATAGAGACAAATCTTAGAACTACTGTATTCTGTCACGTTTCAAAGAGCTACTACAAACCATGTTGGATTTAGAGTTCCAAATTCATCTGTCAATATAAGAGAGAACAGAGTGAAACCTAAAAATAAAAATTGCTACTGTAAACGAACGCTTCAACCCAGAAGAACAAAATTTGGTGAGCCATGTGGGATTTTTGTACTTGTCATTACCACCAAGTATCATCAAGATTAGGTGAAAAAATATTTGCTGGTATTTTGGAAACTCGTTATTTCTTAGAAGTTTGGCAAACCCTCTCAATGCAAGTGCTTTTCCCCATTCTGTTCCTAGGGCTACTTGAAGAGGAAACAAACCATAGAGACAAAACTGAGAACTACTTTATTTTGTCACGTTTCAAAGAGCTACTACAAACCATGTTGGATATAGAGTTTCAAATTCATCTATCTATATAGGAGAGAACAACGTGAAACCTAAAAATAAAAACTGCTACTGTAAATGAACGCTTCAACCTAGAAGAACAAAATTTGTTGAGCCATGTGGGATTTGTGTACTTGTCATTGCGACCACGTATCATCAAGATTGGGTGAAAAAATATTTGCTGGTATTTCAGAAACTCGTAATTTATTGGAAGCTTGGCAACCCCTTTCAATGAAAGTGCTTTTCCACAGTCTCTGTTTAGGGCTACTTGAAGAGAAAACAAATAATAGAGACAAAACAGAGAACTCCTTTATTTTTTCAAGTTTCAAAGAGCTACTACAAACCATGTTGGATTTAGAGTTCCAAATTCATCTATCTATATAGAAGAGAACAGAGTTAAACCTAAATATAAAAACTGCTACTCTAGATGAACGCTTATACCTAGAAGAACAAAATTTGGTGAGCCAAGTGGGATTGTTGTACTGATCAATACCTCGACGTATCATGCAGATTGGGTGAAAAAATATTTGCTGGTATTTCGGAAACTCGTTATTTCTTTGAAGCTTGGCCACACGTCAAAATGAAAGTGCTTTTCCACAGTCTGTGCCTAGGGCTCCTTGAGAGGAAACAATCCATAGAGAAAAATCTGAGAACTACTTTATTTTGTCAAGTTTCAAAAAGCTACTACAAACCATGTTGGATTTAGAGTTCAAATTCATCTATCTATATAGGAGAGAACACAGTGAAACCTAAAAATAAAAACTGCTACTGTAAACGAACACTTCACCCTAGAAGAACAAAATCTGGTGAGCCAAGCGGGATTTGTGTACTTGTCATTACCACCACGTATCGTCAAGATTGGGTGAAAAAGTATTTGCTGGTATTTCGTAAACTCGTAATTTCTTGGAAGCTTGGCAACTCCTTTCAATGAAAGTGCTTTTCCACAATCTCTCCTTATGGCTACTTGAAGAGGAAACAAATCATAGAGACAAAACTGAGAACTACTTTTTTTGTCAAGTTTCATAGAGCTACTACAAACCATGTTGGATTGAGAGTTCCAAATTCAGCTATCTATATAGGAGAGAACAGAGGGAAACCTAAATATATAAACTGCTACTGTATGCAAACGCTTCAACCTAGAAGAACAAAATTTGGTGAGTCAAGTGGGATTTGTGTACCGATCATTACCACCAAGTATCATCAAGATTGGGTGAAAAAATATTTGCTGGTATTTTGGAAACTCGTTATTTCTTGGAAGCTTGGCAACCGCTTTCAATGAAAGTGCTTTTCCACAGTCTGTGCCTTGGGCTACTTGAAGAGGAAACAAACCAGAGAGACAAAACTGAGAACTCCTTTATTTTGTCAAGTTTCAAAGAGCTATTACAAACCATGTTGGATTTAGAGTTCCAAATTCATCTATCTACATAGGACAGAACAGAGTGAAACCTAAAAATATGAACTGCTACTGTGAACGAACGCTTCAACCTAGAAGAACAAACTTTGGTGAGGCAAGTGGGATATGTGTACCGATCATTACCACCAAGTATCATCAAGATTGGGTGAAAAAATATTTGCTGGTATTTCGGAAACTCGTTATTTCTTGGAAGCTTGGCAACCCCTTTCAATGAAAGTGCTTTTCCACAGTCTGTGCCTAGGGCTACTTGAAGAGGAAACAAACCAGAGAGACAAATCTGAGAACTCCATTATTTCTTCAAGTTTCAAAGAGCTACTACAAACCATGTTGGATTTAGAGTTCCAAATTAATCTATCTATATAGGAGAGAACAGAGGGAAACCTAAATATAAAAACTGCTACTGTAGACGAACGCTTCAACCTAGAAGAACAAAATTTAGTGGGACAAGTGTGATTTGTGTACTGATTACTACCACCAAGTATCACCAAGATTCGGTGAAAAAATATTTGCTGGTTTTTTGGAAACTCGTTATTTCTTAGAAGCTTGGCAACCCCTCTCAATGAAAATGCTTTCCACAATCTGTGCCTAGGGCTACTTGAAGAGGAAAAAAATCATACAGACAAAAGTGAGAACTCCTTTATTTTGTCAAGTTTAAAAGAGCTACTACAAACCATGTTGGATTTAGAGTTCCAAATTCATCTATCTATATAAGAGAGGGCAGAGTGAAAACTAAACTTAAAAACTGCTAGTGTAGCCGAACGCTTCAACATAGAAGGACAAAATTTGGTTAGCCAAGTGGGATTTGTGTACTTGTCATTACCACCACGTATCGTCAAGATTGGGTGAAAAAGTATTTGCTGGTATTTCGTAAACTCCTAATTTCTTTTAAGCTTTGCAACTCCTTTCAATGAAAGTGCTTGTTCACAGTTTCTCCTTAGAGCTACTTGAAGAGGAAACAAATCATAGAGACAAAACTGAGAACTACTTTTTTTGTCAAGTTTCAAAGAGCTACTACAAACCATGTTGGATTTAGAGTTCCAAATTCAGCTATCTATACAGGAGAGCAAGAGGGAAACCTAAAAATATAAACTGCTACTCTAAACGAACGCTTCAACCTAGAAGAACAAAATTTGATGAGTCAAGTGAGATTTGTGTACCGATCATTACCAGCATGTATTATCAAGATTGGGTGAAAAAATATTTGCTGGTATTTCGGAAACTCGTTATTTCTTGGAATCTTGCAACCCCCTTCAATGAAAGTTCTTTTCCACATCTCTGCCTAGGGCTACGTGAAGAGGAAACAAACCTTAGAGACAATACTGAGAACTATTTTATTTTGTCAAGTTTCAAAGAGCTACTACAAACCATTTTGGATTTAGAGTTCCAAATTCAACTATCTATATAGAAGAGAACAGAGTGAAACCTAAATACAAAACTGCTACTGTAGACGAACGCTTCAACCTAGAAGAACAAAATTTGGTGAGCCAAGTGGGATTTCTGTACCGATCATTGCCACCAAGTATCATCAAGGTTGGGTGAAAAAATATTTGCTGGTATTTCGGAAACTCGTTATTTCTTAGAAGTTTGGCAAACCCTCTCAATTCAAGTGCTTTTACCCAGTCTGTGCCAAGGGCTACTTGAAAAGGAAACAAACCATAGAGACAAAACTGAGAACTCCTTTATTTTGTCAAGTTTCAAAGAGCTACTACAAACCATGTTGGATTTAGAGTTCCAAATTCATCTATCTATATAAGAGAGGGCAGAGTAAAACCTAAATTTAAAAACTGCTAGTGTAGACGAACGCTTAAACATAGAAGGACAAAATTTGTTTAGCCAAGCGGGATTTGTGTACTTGTCATTACCACCACATATCGTCAAGATTGGATTAAAAAGTATTTGCTGGTATTTCGTAAACTCGTAATTTCTTGGAAGTTTGGCAACTAATTTCAGTGAAAGTGCTTTTCCACTGTCTGTGCTTAGGGCGACTTGAAGAGGAAACAAATTATAGAGACAAAACTGAGAACTACTTTTTTTGTCAAGTTTCAAAGCTAGTACAAACTATGTTGGATTTAGAGTTCCAAATTCCGCTATCTATATAGGAGAGAAAAAAGGGAAACCTAAAAATATAGACTGGTACTGTAAACTAACCCTTCAAACTAGAAGAATAAAATTTGGTGAGTCAAGTGGGATTTCTGTACAGATCATTACCACCAAGTATCATCAAAATTGGGTGAAAAAATATTTGCTGGTATTTCGGTAACTTATTATTTCTTCCAAACTTGGCAACCCCTTTCAAAGAAAGTGCTTTTCCACAGTCTCTGCTTAGGGCTACTTGAAGAGGAAACAAATCATAGAGACAAAACTGAGAACTGCTTTATTTTGTCAAGTTTCAAAGAGCTACTACAAACCATGTTGGATTTAGAGTTCCAAATTCATCTATCTATATAGGAGAGAACAGAGGGAAACCAAAAAATATAAACTGCTACTGTAAACGAACGCTTCCACCTAGAAGAACAAAATTTGGTAAGTCAAGTGGGATTTGTGTTCTGATCATTACCACCAAGTATCATCCAGATTGGGTGAAAAAATATTTGCTGGTATTTCGGAAACTCGTTATTTCTTGGAAGCTTGGCAACCCGTTTCAATGAAAGTGCTTTTCCACAGTCTGTGCCTAGGACTACCTGAAGAGGAAACAAACCATAGAGACAATACTGAGAACTACTTTATTTTGTCAAGTTTCAAAGAGCTACTACAAACCATGTTGGATTTAGAGTTCCAAATTCATCTATCTATATAGGAGAGAACAGAGGGAAACCTAAAAATATAAACTGCTACTGTAAACGAACGCTTCAACCTAGAGGAACAAAATTTGGTGAGTCAACTGGGACTTGTGTACTGATCATTACCACCAAGTATCATCCAGATTGGGTGAAAAAATATTTGCTGATATTTCGGAAACTCGTTATTTCTTGGAAGCTTGGCAATCCCTTTCAATGAAAGTGCTTTTCCACAGTCTGTGCCTAGGGCTACTTGAAGAGGAAACAAACCATAAAGACAATACTGAGAACTCCTTTATGTTGTCAAGTTTCAAACAGCTACTACAAACCATGTTGGATTTAGAGTTCCAAATTTATGTATCTATATAGAAGAAAACAGAGTGAAACCTAAATATAAAAACTGCTACTGTAGAAGAACGCTTCAACCTAGAAGAACAAAATTTGGTGAGCCAAGTTGGATTTCTGTACTGATCATTACCACCAAGTATCATCAAGATTGGGTGAAAAAATATTTGCTCTTATTTCGGAAACTCGTTATTTCTTGGAAGCTTGGCAACCCCTTTCAATGAAAGTGGCTTTTCAAATGTCTGTGCCTAGGGCTACTTGAAGAGGAGACAAACAATAGAGACAATACTCAGAACTCCTTTATTTTGTCAAGTTTCAAAGAGCTACTACAAACCATGTTGGATTTAGAGTTCCAAATTCATCTATCTATATAGAAGAGAACAGAGTGAAACCTAAATATAAAAACTGCTACTGTAGACGAAGGCTTCAACCTAGAAAAACAAAATTTGGTGAGCCAAGTGGGATTGGTGTACTGACCATTACCACCATGTATCATCAAGATTGGGTGAAAAAATATTTGCTTGTATTTCGGAAACTCGTTATTTCTTAGAAGCTTGGCAACCCCTCTCAATGAAAGTGCTTATCCACAGTCTGTGCCTACGGCTACGTGAACAGGAAACAAACCAGAGGGACAAAACTGAGAACTCATTTATTTTGTCAAGTTTCAAAGAGCTACTACAAACCATGTTGGATTTAGAGTTCCAAATTCATCTATCAATATAAGAGAGAACAGAGTAAAAGCTAAATATAAAAACTGCTACTGTAGACGAACACTTCAACATAGAAGAACAAAATTTGGTGAGCCAAGTGGGATTTGTGTACTGATCATTACCCTCAAGTATCATCAAGTTTGGGTGAAAAAATATTTGCTGGTATTCGGAAACTCGTTATTTCTTAGAAGTTTGGCAAACCCTCTCAATGTAAGTTTTTTTCCGCAGTCTGTGCCTAGGGCTACTTGAAGAGGAAACAAACCATAGACATAAAACTGAGAACTCCTTTATTTTGTCAAGTTTCAAAGAGCTACTACAAACCATGTTGGATTTAGAGTTTCAAATTCATCTATCTATATAGGAGTAACAAAGTGAAACCTAAAAATAAAAACTGCTAGTGTAAATGAACGCTTCAACCTAGAAGAACAAAATTTGGTGAGCCAAGTGGGATTTGTGTACTTGTCATTACCAGCACGTATCATCAAGATTGGGTGAAAAAGTATTTGCTGGTATTTCGGAAACTCGTAATTTCTTGGAAGCTTGGCAACCCCTTTCAATGAAAATGCTTTTCCACAGTCTCTGTTTAGGGCTAGTTGAATTGAAAACAAATCATAGAGACAAAACTGAGAACTCCTTTATTTTTTCAAGTTTCAAAGAGCTACTAAAAACCATGTTGGATTTAGAGCTCCAAATTCATCCATGTATATAGGAGAGAACAGAGGGAAACCTAAAAACATAAACTGCTATTGTAAATGAACGCGTCAAACTAGAAGAACAACATTTGGTGAGTCAAGTGGGATTTGTGTACCCATCATTACCACCAAGTATCATCAAGATTGGGTGAAAAAATATTTCCTGGTATTTCGGAAATTCGTTATTTCTTAGAAGCTTGGCCACCCCTCAAAATGAAAGTGCTTTTCCACAGTCTGTGCCTAGGGCTACTTGAAGAGGAAACAAACCATAGAGACAAAACTGAGAACTCCTTTATTTTGTCAAGTTTCAAAGAGCTACTACAAACCATGTTAGATTTAGAGTTCCAAATTCATCTATCTATATAGGAGAGAACTAAGTGAAACCTGAAAATAAAAAAATGCTACTGTAAACGAACACTTCAACTTAGGAGAACAAAATTTGGTGAGCCAAGCGGGATTTGTGTACTTGTCATTACCACCACGTATCGTCAAGATTGAGTGAAAAAGTATTTGCTGGTATTTCGTAAACTCGTAAATCTTGGAAGCTTGGCAACTCCTTTCAATGAAAGTGCTTTTCCACAGTCTCTCCTTAGGGCTACTTGAAGAGGAAACAAATCCTAGAGACAAAACTGAGAACTACTTTTTTGTCAAGTTTCAAAAGCTACTACAAACCATGTTGGATTTAGTGTTCCAAATTCATCTATCTATATAGGAGAGAACAGAGTGAAACCTAAATATAAAAACTGCTACTGTAGACGAATGCTTCAACCTAGAAAAACAAAATTTGGTGAGCCAAGTGGTATTGTTGTACTGATCAATACCACCACATATCATGCAGATTGGGTGAAAAAATATTTGCTGGTATTTCGGAAACTCGTTATTTCTTAGAAGCTTGGCAACCATTCTCAATGAAACTGCTTTTCCACAGTCTGTTTCTAGGGCTACTTGAAAAGGAAACAAACCATAGAGACAAAACTGAGATCTCCTTTATTTTGTCAAGTTTCAAAGAGCTACTACAAACCATGTTGGATATAGAGTTCCAAATTCATCTATCAATATAAGAGAGAAGAGAGTAAAACCTAAATATAAAAACTACAACTGTAGACGAACGCTTAAACCTAGAAGAACACAATTTGGTGAGCCAAATGGGATTTGTGTACTGATCATTACCACCAAGTATCATCAAGATTGGGTGAAAAAATATTTGCTGGTATTTCGGAAACTCGTTATTTCTTAGAAGTTTGGCAAACCCTCTCAATGCAAGTGCTCTTCCCCAGTCTGTACCTAGGGCTACTTGAAGAGGAAACAAACCATAGAGACAAAACTGAGAACTCCTTTATTTTGTCAAGTTTCAAAGAGCTACTACAAACCATGTTGGATTTAGAGTTCCAAATTAATCTATCCCATATAGGAGAGAACAAAGTGGAATCTAAAAATATAAACTGCTACTGTAAAAGAAACACTTCAACCTAGAAGAACAAAATTTGGTAGGCCAAGCGGGATTTGTGTACTTGTCATTACCACCACATATCGTCAAGATTGGGTGAAAAAGTATTTGCTGGTATTTCGTAAACTCGTAATTTCTTGGAAGCTTGGCAACTAATTTCAAGGAAAGTGCTTTTCCACAGTCTGTGCTTAGGGCTACTGAAGAGGAAACAAATCATAGAGACAAAACTGAGAGCTACTTTTTTTGTCAAGTTTCAAAAAGCTAGTACAAACGATGTTGGATTTAGAGTTCCAAATTCCGCCATCTATATAGGAGAGAACAAAGGGAAACCTAAAAATATAGACTGCTACTGTAAACGAACGCTTCAAACTAGAAGAACTAAATTTGGTGAGTCAAGTGGGATTTCTGTACAGATCATTACCACCAAGTATCATCAAGATTGGGTGAAAAAATATTTGCTGGTATTTCGGAAAATCATTATTTCTTCCAAACTTGGCAACCCCTTTCAATGAAAGTGCTTTTCCACAGTCTCTCCTTTGGGCTACTTGAAGACGAAACAAATCATAGAGTCAATACTGAGAACTCCTTTATTTTGTCAAGTTTCAAAGAAATACTACAAACCATGTTGGATTTAGAGTTCCAAATTCATCTATCTACATAGGAGAGAACAGAGGGAAACCTAAAAATATGAACTGCTAGTGTAAACGAACGCTTCAACCTAGAAGAACAAACTTTGGTGAGCCCAGTGGGATTTGTGTACTTGTCATTACCACCAAGTATCATCAAGATTGGGTGAAAAAATATTTGCTGGTACTTCGTAAACTCGTAATTTCTTGGAAGCTTGGCAACTCCTTTCAATGAAAGTGCTTTTCCACAGTCTCTCCTTAGGGCTACTTGAAGAGGAAACAAATCATAGAGACAAAACTGAGAACTACTTTTTTGTCAAGTTTCAAAAGCTACTACGAACCATGTTGGATTTAGTGTTCCAAATTCATCTATCTATATAGGAGAGAACAGAGTGAAACCTAAATATAAAAACTGCTACTGTAGACGAATGCTTCAACCTGGAAAAACAAAATTTGGTGAGCCAAGTGGGATTGTTGTACTTATCAATACCACCACTTATCATGCAGATTGGGTGAAAAAATATTTGCTGGTATTTCGGAAACTCGTTATTTCTTAGAAGCTTGGCAACCACTCTCAATGAAACTGCTTTTCCACAGTCTGTGCCTAGGGCGACTTGAAGAGGAAACAAACCATAGAGACAAAACTGAGATCTCCTTTATTTTGTCAAGTTTCAAAGAGCTACTACAAACCATGTTGAATTTAGAGTTCCAAATTCATCTATCAATATAAGAGAGAAGAGAGTAAAACCTAAATATAAAAACTACTACTGTAGAGGAACGCTTAAACCTAGAAGAACACAATTTGGTGAGCCAAGTGGGATTTGTGTACTGATCATTACCACCAAGTATCATCAAGACTGGGTGAAAAAATATTTGCTGGTATTTCGGAACTCGTTATTTCTTAGAAGATTTGCAACCCCTTTCAATGAAAGTGCTTTTCCACAGTCTCTCCTTAGGGCTACTTGAAGAAGAAACAAATCATAGAGACAAAACTGAGAACTACTTTTTTTATCAAGTTTCAAAGAGCTACTACAAACCATGTTGGATTTAGAGTTCCAAATTCAGCTATCTATATAGGAGAGCACAGAGGGAAACCTAAAAATATAAACTGCTACTGTAAGCGAACGCTTCAACCTAGAAGAACAAAATTTGGTGAGTCAAGTGGGATTTGTGTACCGATCATTACCACCAAGTATCATCAAGATTGGGTGAAAAAATATTTGCTGGTATTTGGGAAACTCGTTATTTCTTGGAAGCTTGGCAACCCCTTTCAATGAAAGTGCTTTTCCACAGTCTGTGCCTAGGGGCTACTTGAAGAGGAAACAAACCAGAGAGACAAAACTGAGAACTCCTTAATTTTCTCAAGTTTCAAAGAGATATTACAAACCATGTTGGATTTAGAGTTCCAAATTCATCTATCTACATAGGAGAGAACAGAGGGAAACCTAAAAATATGAACTGCTACTGTAAACGAACGCTTCAACCTAGAAGAACAAACTTTGGTGAGCCCAGTGGGATTTGTGTACTTGTCATTACCACCAAGTATCATCAAGATTATGTGAAAAAATATTTGCTGGTATTTCGGAAACTCGTAATTTCTTGGAAGCTTGGCAACTCCTTTCAATGAAAGTGCTCTTCCACAGGCTCTTCTTAGGGCTACTTGAAGAGGAAACAAATCATAGAGACAAATCTGAGAACTCCATTATTTCTTCAAGTTTCAAAGAGCTACTACAAACCATGTTGGATTCAGAGTTCCAAATTAATCTATCTATATAGGAGACAACAGAGGGAAACCGAAATATAAAGACTACTACTGTAGACGAACGCTTCAACCTAGAAGAACAAAATTCGGAAAGCCCAGTGGGATTTGTGTACTGATTATTACAACCAAGTATCATCAAGATTGGGTGAAAAAGTATTTGCTTGTATTTCGGAAACTAGTTATTTCTTGGAAGCTTGGCAACCCCTTTCAATGAAAGTGCTTTTCCACAGTCTGTGCCTAGGGCTACTTGAAAAGGAAACAAACCATAGAGACAAAAATGAGAACTACTTTATTTGGTCAAGTTTCAAAGAGCTACTACAAACCATGTTGGATGTAGAGTTCCAAATACATCTATCTACATAGGAGACAACAGAGTGAACCATAATATAAAAATTGCTACTGTAGACGAACGCTTAAAACTAGAAGAACACAATTTGGTGAGCCAAGTGGGATTTATATACTGATCATCACCACCAAGTATCATCAAGATTGGGGGAAAAAATAATTGCTGGTATTTCGGAAACTCGTTATTTCTTAGAAGTTTGGCAAACCCTCTCAATGTAAGTGCTTTTCCCCAGTGTGTGCCTAGGGCTACTTGAAGAGGAAACAAACCATAGGGACAAAACTGAGAATTACATTACGTTGTCAAGTTTCATAGAGCTACTACCAACCATGTTGGATTTAGAGTTCCAAATTCATCTATCTATATAGGAGAGAACAGAGGGAAACCTAAATATAAAAACGACTACTGAAGTCGAACGCTTCAACGTAGAAGAACAAAATTTGGTGAGCCAAGTGGGATTTGTGTACTGATCATCACCACGAAGTATCATAAAGATTGGGTTAAAAAATATTTGCTGGTATTTCGGAAACTCGTTATTTCTTAGAAGCTTGGCAACCCCTATCAATGAAAGTGCTTTTCCACAGTCTGTACCTAGGGCTACTTGAAGAGGAAACAAACCATAGGGACAAAACTGAGAACTCCTTTATTTTGCCAAGTTTCAAAGAGCTACTACAAACCATGTTGGATTTAGAGTTCCAAATTCAACTATCTATATAGAAGAGAACAGAGTGAAACCTAAATATAAAAACTGCTACTATAGATGAAGGCTTCAACCTAGAAGAACAAAATTTGGTGAGCCAGGTGGGATTTGTGTACTGATGATTACCACCATGTATCATCAAATTTGGGTGAAAAAATATTTCCGGTTTTTTCAGAAACTCGTTATTTCTTAGAAGTTTGGCAACCACTCTCTGAAAGTGCCTTTCCCCAGTCTGTGCCTAGGGCTACTTGAAGAGGAAACAAACCATAGAGACAAAACTGAGAACTCCTTTATTTTGTCAAGTTTCAAAGAGCTACTACAAACCATGTTGGATTTAGAGTTCCCAATTCATCTATCTATATAGGAGTGGACAGAGTGAAACCTAAAAGTAAAAACTGCTGCTGTAAACGAACACTTCAACCTAGAAAAAAAAAAATTTGGTGAGCCAAGTGGGATTTGTGTACTTGTCATTACCACCACGTATCATCAAGATTGGGTGAAAAAATAATTGCTGGTATTTCAGAAACTCGTTATTTCTTGGAAGCTTGGCAACCCCTTTCAATGAAAGTGCTTTTCCACAGTCTGTGCCTAGGGCTACTTGAAGAGGAAACAAACCATAGAGACAAAACTGAGAACTACTTTATTTTGTCAAGTTTCAAAGAGCTAGTACAAACTATGTTGGATTTAGAGTTCCAAATTCAGCTACCTTTATAGGAGAGAACAGAGGGAAAAATAAAAATATATACTGGTACTTTAAACGAACGCTTCAAACTAGAAGAACAAAATTTGGTGTGTCAAGTGGGATTTCTGTACCGATCATTACCACCAAGTATCATCAAGATTGGGTGAAAATATATTTGCTGGTATTTCGAAAACTCATTATTTCTTAGAGGCTTGACAACCCCTCTCAATGAAAGTGCTTTTCCACAGTCTGTGCCTAGGGCTACTTGAAGAGAAAACAAACCATAGAGACAAAACTGAGAACTACTTTATTTTGTGAAGTTTCAAAGAGCTACTACAAACCATGTTGGATTTAGATTTCCAAATTCATCTATCTATATAGGAGAGAACAGAGGGAAACATAATATAAAAATTGCTACTGTAGACGAACGCTTAAAAGTAGACGAACACAATTTGGTGAGCCAAGTGGGATTCATGTACTGATCATTACCACCAAGTATAATCAAGATTGGGTGAAAAACTATTTGCTGGTATTTCGGAAACTCGTTATTTCTTAGAACCTTGGCAACCCCTCTCAATGAAAGTTCTTTTCCACAGTCAGTGCCTAGGGCTACTTGAAGAGGAAACAAACCATAGAGACAAAACTGAGAACTACTTAATTTTGTCAAGTTTCAAATACTGACTACAAACCATGTTGGATTTAGAGTTCCAAATTCATCTATCTGTATAGGAGAGAACAATGTGAAACCTAAAATTAAAAACTACTGCTGTAAACGAACACTTAAACCTAGAAGAACAAAATTTGGTGAGCCAAATGGGATATGTGTACATGTCATTACCACCACGTATCATCAAGATCGGGTGAAAAAATATTTTCTGGTATTTCCGAAACTCGTTATTTTTTGGAAGCTTGGCAACCCCTTTCAATGAAAGTGCTTTTCCACAGTCTGTGCCTAGGGCTACTGAAAGAGGAAACAAACCATAAAGACGAAACTGAGAACTACTGTATTTTGTCATGTTTCAAAGAGCTACTACAAACCATGATTTATTTAGAGTTCCAAATTCATGTATCTATATAAGAGAGAACAGAGTGAAACCTACATATAAAATCTGCTACTCTAGACGAACTCTTCAACCTAGATGAACACAATTTGGTGAGCATAGTGGGATTTGTTTACTGATCATTACCACCACGAATCATTAAGATTGGGTGAAAAAATATTTGGTGGTATTTCGGAAACTCGTAATCTCTTGGAAGCTTGGCATCCCCTTTCAATTAAAGTACTTTTCCACAGTCTCTGCTTAGGCCTACTTGAAGAGGAAGCAAATCATAGAGACAAAACTGAGAATTACTTTACGTTGTCAAGTTTCAAAGAGCTACTACCAACCATGTTGGATTTAGAGTTCCAAATTCATCTATCTATATAGGAGAGAACAGAGGGAAACCTAAATATAAAAACGACTACTGAAGTCGAACGCTTCAACCTAGAAGAACAAAATTTGGTGAGCCAAGTGGGATTTGTGTACTGATCATTACCACGAAGTATCATCAAGATTGGGTGAAAAAAATTTCCTGGTATTTCGGAAACTCGTTATTTCTTAGAAGCTTGGCAACTCCTCTCAATGAAAGTGCTTTTCCACAGTCTCTGCCTAGGGCTACTTGAAGAGGAAATAATCATAGAGAGAAAACTGAGAACTCCTTTATTTTGTCAAGTTTCAAAGAGCTACTAGAAACCATGTTGGATTTAGAGTTCCAAATTCATCTATTTATATAGGAGAGAACAGAGGGAAACCTAAAAATATAAACTGCTACTGTAAACGAACGCTGCAACCTAGAAGAACAAAATTTGGTGAACCAAGTGGGAATGGTGTACTTGTCAATACCACCACGTATCATCCAGATTGGGTGAAAAAATATTTGCTGGTATTTCGGAAACTCGTTATTTCTTAGAAGCTTGGCAACCCCTTTCAATGAAATTTCTTTTCCACAGTCTCTGCTTAGGGCTACTTGAAGAGGAAACAAACCATAGAGACAAAACTGAGAACTACTTTTTTTTTTGTCAAGTTTCAAAGAGCTAGTACAAAATATGTTGGACTTAGAGTTCCAAATTCAGCTATCTATATAGGAGAGAACAGAGGGAAAAATAAAAATATAAACTGCTACTTTAAACGAACGCTTCAATCTAGAAGAACAAAATTTGGTGAGTCAAGTGGGATTTCTGTACCGATCATTACCACCAAGTATCATCAAGATTGGGTGAAAAAATATTTGCTGGTATTTCGAAAACTCATTATTTCTTAGAGGCTTGGCAACCCCTGTCAATGAAAGTGCTTTTCCACAGTCTGTGCCTAGGGATACTTGAAGAGAAAACAAACCATAGAGACAAAACTGAGAACTACTTTATTTTGTCAAGTTTCAAAGAGCTACTACAAACCATGTTGGATTTAGAGTTCCAAATTCATCTATCTATATAGGAGAGAACAGAGGGAAACATAATATAAAAATTGGTACTGTAGACGAAGGCTTAAAACTAGACGAACACAATTTGGTGAGCCAAGTGGGATTCATGTACTGATCATTACCACCAAGTATAATCAAGATTGGGTGAAAAACTATTTGCTGGTATTTCGGAAACTCGCTATTTCTTAGAACCTTGGCAACCCCTCTCAATGAAAGTGCTTTTCCACAGTCTGTGCCTAGGGCTACTTGAAGAGGAAACAAACCATAGAGACAAAACTGAGAACTACTGTATTTTGTCATGTTTCAAAGAGCTACTACAAACCATGATTTATTTAGAGTTCCAAATTCATGTATCTATATAAGAGAGAACAGAGTGAAACCTACATAAAAATCTGCTTCTCTAGACGAACGCTTCAACCTAGATGAACACAATTTGGTGAGCATAGTGGGATTTGTTTACTGATCATTACCACCACGAATCATTAAGATTGGGTGAAAAAATATTTGCTGGTATTTCGGAAACTCGTAATCTCTTGGAAGCTTGGCATCCCCTTTCAATGAAAGAGCTTTTCCACAGTCTGTGACTAGGGCTAATTGAAAAGGAAACAAACCATAGAGACAAAACTGAGAACTACTTTATTTTGTCAAGTTTCAAAGTGCTACTACAAACGACGTTGGATTTAGAGTTCCAAATTCATCTATCTATATAAGAGAGAACAGAGTGAAACGTACATATAAATTCTGCTACTGTGAACGAACGCTTCAACCGAGAAGAACAGAATTTGGTGAGCCAAGTGGTTTCTGTGTACTGATCATTCCCACCAAGTATCATCAAGATTGGGTTAAAAAATATTTGCTGGTATTTCGGAAACTCTTTATTTGTTAGAAGCTTGGCAACCCCTCTCAATGAAAGTGCTTTTCCACAGTCTGTGCCTAGGAATAATTGAAGAGGAAACAAACCATAGAGACAAAACTGAGATCTACTTTATTTGGTCAAGTTTCAAAGAGCTACTACAAACCATGTTGGATTTAGAGTTCCAAATTCATCTATCTATATAGGAGAGAACAGAGGGAAACATAATATTAAAATTGCTACTGTAGACAATCGCTTAAAACTAGAAGAACACAATTTGGTGAGCCAAGTGGGATTTCTGTACTGATCATTAACACCAAGTATCATCAAGATTGGGTGAAAAAATATTTGCTGGTATTTCGAAAACTCGTTATTTCTTAGAAGATTTGCAACCCCTGTCCATGAAAGTGCTTTTCCACAGTCTGTCCCTAGGGCTACTTGAAGAGGAAACAAACCATAGAGACAAAACTGAGAACTCCATTATTTTGTCAAGTTTCAAAGTGGTACTACAAACCATGTTGGATTTAGAGTTCCAAATTCATCTATCTATATAGGAGAGAACAGATTGAAACTTAAATATAAAAACTGCTACTGTAGACGAACGCTTCAACTTAGATGAACAAAATTGGGTGAGCCAAGTGGGATTTGTGTACTTGTCATTACCACCACGTATCATCACGATTGGGTGAAAAAATGTTTGCTGGTATTTCGGAAACTCGTAATTTCTTGGAAGCCTGGCAACCCCTCTCAATGAAAGTCCTTTTCCACAGTCTTTGCTTAGGGCTACTTGAAGAGGAAACAAACCATAGAGACAAAACTGAGAACTAATTTTATTGGCAAGTTTCAAAGAACTACTACAAACCATGTTGGATTTAGAGTTCCAAATTCATCTATCTATATAGGAGAGAACAGAGGGAAACCTAAATATAAAAACTGCTACTGTAGACGAACATTTCAACCTAGAAGAACAATATTTGGTGAGCCAGGTGTTATTTGTTTACTGATCATTACCACCAAGTATCATCAAGATTGGGTGAAAAAATATATGCTGGTATTTCGGAAACTCGTTATTTCTTAGAAGGTTGGCAACCCCTCTCAATGAAAGTGCTTTTCCACAGTCTGTGCGTAGGGCTAGTTGAAGAGAAAACAAACCATAGGGACAAAAGTGAGAACTCCTTTATTTTGTCAAGTTTCAAAGAGCTACTACAAACCATGTTGGATTTAGAGTTCCAAATTCATCTATCTATATAGGAGAGAACAGAGTGAAACCTAAAAATAAAGACTGCAACTGTAAACGAACGCTTCTACCTAGAAGAACAAAATTTGGTAAGCCAAGTGGGATTTGTGTACTGATCATTACCACCAGGTATCATCAAGATTGGGTGAAAAAATATTTGCTGGTACTTCGGAAACTCGTTATTTCATAGAAGCTTGGCAACCCCTCTCAATGAAAGTGCTTTTCCACAGTCTGTGCCTAGGGCTACATGAAGAGGAAATAAATCATAGAGACAAAACTGAGAACTCCTTTATTTTGTCAAGTTTCAAAGAGCTACTAGAAACCATGTTGGATTGAGAGTTCCAAAGTCATCTATCTATATAGGAGAGAACAGAGGGAAACCTAAAAATAAAAACTGCTACTGTAATCGAACGCTTCACCATAGAAAAACAAACATTGGAGAGCCAAGTGGCATTTGTGTACCGATCATTACCACCACGTATCATCAAGATTGGGTGAAAAAATATTTGCTGGTATTTCGGAAACTCGTAATTTCGTGGAAGATTGGCAACCCATTTCAATGAAAGGGCTTTTCCACAGTCTCTGCTTAGGGCGACTTGAAGAGGAAACAAATCATAGAGACAAAATTAAGAACTACTTTTTTTTGTCAAGTTTCAAAGAGCTACTACAAACCATGTTGGATTTAGAGTTCCAAATTAATCTATCTCTATAGGAGAGAACAGAGTGAAACCTAAAAATAAAAACTGCTACTTGAAACGAACTCTTGAAACCAAGAAGAACAAAATTTGGTGAGCCATGTGGGATTTGTGTACTTGTCATTACCACCACGTATCATCAAGATTGGGTGAAAAAATATTTGCTGGTATTTCAGAAACTCGTTATTTCTAAGAAGCTTGGGAACCCCTTTCAATGAAAGTGCTTTTCCACAGTCTCTGCTTAGGGATACTTGAAGAGGAATCAAATCATAGAGACAAAACTGAGAACCACTTTTTTTTTGTCAAGATTCAAAGAGCTACTAGAAATCATGTTGGATTTAGTGTTCCAAATTCATCTATATACATAGGAGAGAAAAGAGTGAAACCTAAACATAAAAACTGCTACTGTAGACGAATGCTTCAACCTAGAAGAACAAAATGTGGTGAGCCAAGTGGGATTTGTGTACCGATCATTACCACCAGATATCATCCAGATTGGGTGAAAAAATATTTGCTGGTATTTCGGAAACTCGTAATTTCTTGGAAGCTTGGCAACCCCTTTCAATGAAAGTGCTTTTCCACAGTCTCTGCTTAGGGCTACTTGAAGACGAAACAAACCATAGAGACAAAACTGAGAACTCCTTTATTTTGTCAAGTTTCAAAGAGCTACTAGAAACCATGTTGCTTTTTGAGTTCCCAATTCATCTATCTATATAGGAGAGAACAGAGTGAAACCTAAAAATAAAAACTGCTACTGTAAACGAACGCTTCAACCTAGAAGAACAAAATTTGGTGAGTCAAGTGGGATTTGTGTACCGATCATTACCATCAAGTATCATCAAGATTCGGTGAAAGAATATTTGCTGGTATTTCGGGAACTCGTTATTTCTTGGAAGCTTGGCAACCCCTTTAAATGAAAGTGCTTTTTCACAGTCTGTGCCTAGGGCTACTTAAAGAGGAAACAAACCATACAGACAAAACTGAGAACTCCTTTATTTTATCAAGTTTCAAAGAGCTACTACAAACCATGTTGGATTTAGAGTTCCAAATTCTTCTATCTATATAGGAGAGAAAAGAGTGAAACCTAAATATAAATACTGCTACTGTAGACGAACACTTCAACCTAGAAGAACACAATTTGGTGAGCGAAGTGGGATTTGTGTACTTATCATTACCACCAAGTATTATCAAGATTGGGTGAAAAAATATTTGCTTTTTTTTCGGAAACTCGTTTTTTTTTTAAGCTTGGCAACCACTTTCAATGAAAGTGCTTTTCCACAGTCTGTAGATAGTGCTACTTGCAGAGGAAACAAACCATAGAGACAAAATTGAGAATTCCTTTATTTTGTCAAGTTTCAAAGAGCTACTACAAACCATATTGGATTTAGAGTTCCAAATTCTTCTATCTATATAGGAGAGAACAGAGTGAAAAATGAATATAAAAACTGCTGCTGTAGACCAACGCTTCAACCTACAAGAACACAATTTGGTGAGCCAAGTGGGATTTGTGTACCGATCATTACCACCGAGTATATTTAAGATTGGGCGAAAAAATATTTGCTGGTATTTCGGAAACTCGTTATTTCTTAGAAGCTTGGCAACCCCTCTCAATGAAAGTGCTTTTCCACAGACTGTGCCTAGGGCTACTTGAAAGGGAAACAAACCATAGAGACAAAACTCAGAACTCCTTTATTTTGTCAAGTTTCAAAGAGCTACTACAAACCATGTTGGATTTAGAGTTCCAAATTCATCTATCTATATAGGAGAGAACAGAGTGAAACTTAAAAAAAAAAAAAAACTGCTACTGTAGACGAACGCTTCAACCTAGAAGAACAAAATTTGGTGAGCCAAGTGGGATTTGTGTACTGATCATTACCACAATGTATCATCAAGATTGGGTGAAAAAATATTTGCGAGTATTTCGGAAACTCGTTATTTCTTAGAAGCTTGGCAACCCCTCTCAATGCAATTGCTTTTCCACAGTCTGTGCCTAGGGCTAATTGAAGAGGAAACAAACCATAGAGACAAAACTGAGAACTCCTTTATTTTGTCAAGTTTCAAAGCGCTACTACAAACCATGTTGGATTTAGAGTTCCAATTCATCTATCTATATAGGAGAGAACAGAGTGAAACCTAAAAAAAAAAAAAAAAAACTGCTACTGTAGACGAACGCTTCAACCTAGAAGAACAAAATTTGGTGAGCCAAGTGGGATTTGTGTACTTGTCATTACCACCACGTATTATCAAGATTGGGTGAATAAATATTTGCTGGTATTACGGAAATTCGTAATTTTTTGGAAGCTTTTCAACCCCTTTCAATGAAAGCGATTTTCCACAGTCTGTGCCTAGGGCTACTTGAAGAGGATAGAAACCATAGAGACAAAACTGAGAAATTTTTTATTTTGTCAAGTTTCAAAGAGCTACTAGAAACCATGTAGGATTGAGAGTTCCAAATTCATCTATCTATATAGGAGAGAACAGAGTGAAACGTCAATGTAAAAACTGCTACTCTAGACGAACGCTTCAACCTAGAAGAACAAAATTTGGTGAGCCAAGTGGGATTTTTGTACTGATCATTACCACCAAGTATCATCAAGATTGGGTGAAAAAATATTTGCTGGTATTTCGGAAACTCGTTATTTTTTAGAAGCTTTTCAACCCGTCTCAAGGAAAGTGCTTTACAACAGTCTGTGCCTAGGGCTACTTGAAGAGGAAACAAACCATAGAGAAAAAACTGAGAATTCCTTTATTTTGTCAAGTTTCAAAGAGCTACTACAAACCATGTTGGATTTAGAGTTCCAAATTCTTCTATCTATATAGGAGAGAACAGAGTGAAACCTAAATATAAATACTGCTACTGTAGACGAACACTTCAACCTAGAAGAACACAATTTGGTGAGCCAAGTGGGATTTGTGTACTTATCATTACCACCAAGTATCATCAATATTGGGTGAAAAAATATTTCCTTTTATTTCGGAATCTCGTTATTTTTGGAAGCTTGGCAACCACTTTCAATGAAAGTGCTTTTCAACAGCCTGTAGATAGGGCTACTTGCAGAGGAAACAAACCATAGAGACAAAATTGAGAATTCCTTTATTTTGTCAAGTTTCAAAGAGCTACTACAAACCATATTGGATTTAGAGTTCCAAATTCTTCTATCTATATAGGAGAGAACAGAGTGAAACCTGAATATAAAAACTGCTGCTGTAGACCAACGCTTCAACCTACAAGAACACAATTTGGTGAGCCAAGTGGGATTTGTGTACCGATCATTACCACCAAGTATATTTAAGATTGGGCAAAAAAATATTTGCTGGTATTTCGAAAACTCGTTATTTCTTAGAAGCTTGGCAACCCCTCTCAAAGAAAGTGCTTTTCCACAGACTGTGCCTAGGGCTACTTGAAAGGGAAACAAACCATAGAGACAAAACTCAGAACTCCTTTATTTTGTCAAGTTTCAAAGAGCTACTACAAACCATGTTGGATTTAGAGTTAGAAATTAATCTATCTATATAGGAGAGAACAGAGTGAAACTTAAAAAAAAAAAAAAAACTGCTACTGTAGACGAACGCTTCAACCTAGAAGAACAAAATTTGGTGAGCCAAGTGGGATTTGTTAACTGATCATTACTAGCAAGTATCATCAAGAATGGGTGAAAAAATATTTGCTGGTATTTTGGAAATTCGTAATTTCTTGGAAGCTTGGCAACCCCTATCAGTGAATGCGCTTTTCCACAGTCTCTGCTTTGGGCTTCTTGAAGAGGAAACAAACCATATAGACAAAACTGAGAACTACTTTTTTTTGTCAAGTTTCAAAGAGCTACTACAAACCATGTTGGATTTAGAGTTCCAAATTCATCTATCTATATAGGAGAGAACAGAGGGAAACCTAAATACAAAAACTGCTACTGTAGACGAACGCTTCAACCTAGAAGAACAAAATTTGGTGAGAAAAAGTGGGATTTGTGTACTGATCATTACCACAAAGTATCATCACGATTGGGTGAAAAAATATTTGCGAGTATTTCGGAAACTCTTTATTTCTTAGAAGCTTGGCAACCCCTCTCAATGCAATTGCTTTTCCACAGTCTGTGCCTAGGGCTAATTGAAGAGGAAACAAACCATAGAGACAAAACTGAAAACTCCTTCATTTTGTCAAGTTTCAAAGAGCTACTACATACCATGTTGGATTGAGAGTTCCAAATTCATCTATCTAAATAGGAGAGAACAGAGTGAAACGTAAATGTAAAAACTGCTACTGTAGACGAACGCATCAACCTAGAAGAACAAAATTTGGTGAGCCAAGTGGGATTTGTGTACTGATCATTACGACCAAGTATCACCAAGATTGGGCGAAAAAATATTTGCTGGTATTTCGGTTACTCGTTATTTCTTAGAAGCTTGGCAACCCCTCTCAATGAAAGTGCTTTTCCACAGACTGTGCCTAGGGCTACTTGAAAGGGAAACAAACCATAGAGACAAAACTCAGAACTCCTTTATGTTGTCAAGTTTCAAAAAGCTACTACAAACCATGTTGGATTTAGAGTTCCAAATTCATCTATCTATATAGGAGAGAACAGAGTGAAACCAAAAAAAAAAAAAAAAACTGCTACTGTAGACGAACGCTTCAACCTAGAAGAACTAAATTTGGTGAGCCAAGTGGGATTTGTGTACTTGTCATTACCACCACGTATCATCAAGATTGGGTGAAAAAATATTTGCTGGTATTTCGGAAATTCGTAATTTCTTGGAAGCTTGGCAACCCCTTTCAATGAAAGCGCTTTTGCACAGTCTCTGCTTAGGGCTACTTGAAGAAAAAACAAACCATGGACACAAAACTGAGAACTACATTATTTTGTCAAGTTTCAAAGAACTACTACAAACCATGTTGGATTTAGAGTTCAAAATTCATTGATCAATGTATGAGAGAACAGAGGGAAAACTAAATAGAAAAACTGCTACTGTAGACGAACGCTTCAAACTAGAAGAACAAAATTTGGTGAGCCAAGTGGTATATGTGCACCGATCATTACCACCAAGTATCATCAAGATTGGGTGAAAGAATATTTGCTGGTATTTCGGGAACTCGTTATTTCTTGGAAGCTTGGCAACCCCTTTAAATGAATGTGCTTTTCCACAGTCTGTGCCTAGGGCTACTTGAAGAGGAAACAAACCATAGAGACAAAACTGAAAACTCCTTTATTTTATCAAGTTTCAAAGAGCTACTACAAACCATGTTGGATTTAGAGTTCCAAATTCTTCTATCTATATAGGAGAGAACAGAATGAAACCTAAATATAAAAACTGCTAATGTAGACGAACACTTCAACCTAGAAGAACACAATTTGGTGAGCCAAGTGGGATTTGTGTACTTGTCATTACCACCACTTATCATCAAGATTGGGTGAAAAAATATTTGCTGGTATTTCAGAAACTCGTTATTTCTTGGAAGCTTGGCAACCCCTTTCAATGAAAGCGCTTTTGCACAGTCTCTGCTTAGGGCTACTTGAAGAAAAAACAAACCATGGACACAAAACTGAGAACTACATTATTTTGTCAAGTTTCAAAGAACTACTACAAACCATGTTGGATTTAGAGTTCAAAATTCATCGATCAATATATGAGAGAACAGAGGGAAAACTAAATAGAAAAACTGCTACTGTAGAAGAACGCTTCAAACTAGAAGAACAAAATTTGGTGAGCCAAGTGGTATTTGTGCACCGATCATTACCACCAAGTATCATCAAGATTGGGTGAAAGAATATTTGCTGGTATTTCGGAAATTCGTAATTTCTTGGAAGCTTGGCAACCCCTATCAATGAATGCTCTTTTCCACTGTCTCTGCTTTGGCCTTCTTGAAGAGGAAACAAACCATAGAGACAAAACTGAGAACTACTTTTTTTGTCAAGTTTCAAAGAGCTACTACAAACCATGTTGGATTTAGAGTTCCAAATTCATCTATCTATATAGGAGACAACAGAGGGAAACCTAAAAATAAAAACTGCTACTGTAAACGAACGTTTCAACATAGAGAACAAAATTTGGTGGGCAAAGTGGGATTTTTGTATTTGTCATTACCTCCACGTATCATCAAGATTGGGTGAAAAAATATTTGCTGGTATTTTGGAAATTCGTAATTTCTTGGAAGCTTGGCAACCCCTTTCAATGAAAGCGCTTTTGCACAGTCTCTGCTTAGGGCTACTGGAAGAAAAAACAAACCATAGACACAAAACTGAGAACTACATTATTTTGTCAAGTTTCAAAAAACTACTACAAACCATGTTGGATTTAGAGTTCAAAATTCATCGATCAATATAGGAGAGAACAGAGGGAAAACTAAATAGAAAAACTGCTACTGCAGACGAACGCTTCAACCTAGAAGAACAAAATATGGTGAGCCAAGTGGGATTTGTGTACTTGTCATTTCCACCACGTATCATCAAGATTGGGTGAGTAAATATTTGCTGGTATTTCGGAAAGTCGTAATTTCTTGGAAGCTTGGCAACCCCTATCAATGAATGCGCTTTTCCACAGTCTCTGCTTTGGGCTTATTGAAGAGGAAACAAACCATAGAGACAAAACTGAGAACTCCTTCATTTTGTCAAGTTTCAAAGAGCTACTACAAACCATGTTGGATTTAGAGTTCCAAATTCATCTATCTATATAGGAGAGAACAGAGGGAAACCTAAAAATAAAAACTGCTACTGTAAAGGAAAGCTTCAACCTGGAAAAACAAAATTTGGTGAGACATGTGGGATTTGTGTACTGATCATTACCACCAAGTATCATCAAGATTGGGTGAAACAATATTTGCTGGTATTTCGGAAACTCGTTATTTCTTAGAAGCTTGGCAACCCCTCCCAATGAAAGTGCTTTTCCACAGTCTGGGCCTAGGGCTACTGGAACGGAAACAAACCATAGAGACAAAACTGAGAACTCCTTTATTTTGTCAAGTTTCAAAAAGCTACTACAAACCATGTTTTGGATTTAGAGTTCCAAATTCATCTATCTATATAGGAGAGAATAGAGTGAACCTAAATATAAAAACTGCGACTGTAGATGAACGGTTCAAACTAGAAGAACAAAATTTGGTGAGCAAAGTAGGATTTGTGTACTTGTCGTTACCAACACGTATCATCAAGATTGGGTGAAAAAATATTTGCTGGTATTTCGGAAACTCGTAATTTCTTGGAAGCTTGGCAAATCCTTTCAATGAAAGTGCTTTTCCACAGTCTCTTCTTAGGTATACTTGAAGAGGAAACAAATCATAGAGACAAAACTGAGAACAGAGGGAAACCTAAATACAAAAACTGCTACTGTAGACGAACGCTTCAAACTAGAAGAACAAAATTTGGTGAGCCAAGTGGGATTTGTGTACTTGTCATTACCCCCATGTATCATCGAGAATGCGTGAAAAAATATTTGCTGGTATTTCGGAAATTCGTAATTTCTTGGAAGCTTGGCAACCCCTATCAATGAATGCGCTTTTCCACAGTCTCTGCTTTGGGCTTCTTGAAGAGGAAACAAACCATAGAGACAAAACTGAGAACTACTTTTTTTTGTCAAGTTTCAAAGAGCTACTACAAACCATGTTGGATTTAGAGTTCCAAATTCATCTATCTATATAGGAGAGAACAGAGGGAAACCTAAATACAAAAACTGCTACTGTAGACGAACGCTTCAACCTAGAAGCACAAAATTTGGTGAGCCAAGTGGGATTTGTGTACTGATCATTCCCACCAAGAATCATCAATATTGGGTGAAAAAATATTTGCTGGTATTTCAGAAACTCGTTATTTCTTAAAAGTTTGGCAACCACTCTCAAGGAAAGTGCTTTTCCACAGTCTGTGCCTAGGGCTACTTCAAGAGGAAACAAGGCATAGAGACAAAACTGAGAACTCCTTTATTTTGTCAAGTGTCAAAGATCCACTACAAACCATGTTGGATTTAGAGTTCCAAATTTATCTTTCTGTATAGGAGAGAATAGAGGGAGACCTAAAATAAAAACTGCTACTGTAAACGAATGCTTCACCCTAAAAGAAAAAAATTTGGTGAGCCAAGTGGGATTTGTGTATTTGTCATTACCACCACGTATCATCAAGATTGGGTGAAAAAATATTTGCTGGAATTTCGGAAATTCGTAATTTCTTGGAAGCTTGGCAACCCCTTTCAATGAAAGCGCTTCTCCACAGTCTCTGCTTAGGGCTACTTGAAGAGGAAACAAACCACAGAGACAAAACTGAGAACTATTTTTTGTCAAGTTTCAAAGTGCTACTACAAACCATGTTTAATTTAGAGTTAAAAATTCATCTATCTATGTAGGAGAGAACAGAGGGAAACCTAAAAATATGAACTGCTACTGTAAACGAACACTTCAAACTAGAAGAACAAAATTTGGTGAGTCAAGTGGTATTTGTGTACCGATCATTACCACCAAGTATCATCCAGATTGGGTGAAAAAATATTTGCTGGTATTTCGGAAACTCGTTATTTCTTGGAAGCTTGGCAACCCCTTTCAATGAAAGTGCTTTTCCACCGTCTGTGCCTATAGCTACTTGAAGAGGAAAAAAACCATAGAGACAAAACTGAGAACTCCGTTATTTTGTCAAGTTTCAAAGAGCTACTACTAACCATGTTGGATTTAGAGTTCCAAATTTATCTATCTATATAGGAGAGAACAGTGAAACCTAAATGTAAAAACTGCTACTGTAGACGAACGCTTCAACCTAGAAGAAAAAAATTTGGGGAGCCAAGTGGGATTTGTGTACTTGTCATTACCACCACGTATCATCCAGATTGGGTGAAAAAATATTTGCTGGAATATCGGAAACTCGTAATTTCTTCGAAGCTTGGCAACCCATTTCAATGAAATTGCTTTTCCATAGTTTCTGCTTAGGGCTACTTGAAGAGGAAACAAACCATAGAGACAAAACTGAGAACTACTTTTTTTTTGTCAAGTTTCAAAGAGCTACTACAAACCATGTTGGATTTAGAGTTCCAAATTCATCTATCTATATAGGAGAGAACAAAGTGAAACCTAAATGTAAAAACTGCTACTGTAAACGAACGCTTCAACCTAGAAGAAAACACAATTTTGTGAGCCAAGTGGGAATTGTGTACTGATCATTACCACCTAGTATCATCAAGATTGGGTGAAAAAATATTTTCTGGTATTTCAGAAACTCGTTATTTCTTAGAAGCTTGGCAAACCCTCTCATTGAAAGTGCTTTTCAACTGTCTGTGACTAGGGCTACTTGAAGAGGAAACAAACGATAGAGACAAAAACTGAGAACTCCTTCATTTTGTCAAGTTTCAAAGAACTACTTCAAACCATGTTGGATTTAGAGTTCCAAATTCCTCTATCTATATAGGAGAGAAGAGAGTGAAACCTAAATATAAAAACTGCTACTGTAGATGAACGGTTCAACTAGAAGAATAAAATTTAGTGAGCCAAGTGGGATTTGTGTACTTGTCATTACCAACACGTATCATCAAGATTGGTGAAAAAATATTTGCTGGTATTTCGGAAACTCGTAATTTCTTGGAAGCTTGGCAACCCTTTCAATGAAAGTGCTTTTCCACAGTCTCTGCTTACGGCTACTTCAAGAGGAAATAAATCAGAGAGACAAAACTGAGAACTACATTATTTTTTCAAGTTTCAAAGAGCTACTACAAACCATGTTGGATTTAGTGTTCCAAATTCATCTATCTATATAGGAGAGAACAGAGTGAACCTTAATATAAAAACTGCTACTGTAGACGAACGGTTCAAACTAGAAGAACAAAATAGGTGCCCAAGTAGGATTTGTGTACTTGTCATTACCACCACGTATCATCAAGATTGCGTGAAAAAATATTTGCTGGTATA